>NW_004955413.1:7242038-7264249 GCF_000276665.1 Chinchilla lanigera | reverse complement strand
GTGGTGACTGATATGGGTCTAAGTTTAATCCTCAGCATGTGGAGAGCCATTTTCCTCAGCACCACTTATTAAAGAGGCTATGTTTCTTCCAGTAAGGATGTTTGGGCCTTTGTCAAAGATAACTTAGCTGGATGTGCTTAGAGTTGTTTTTTCATCTCCTCTTGTGTTTCACTGATCCACAAGTCTGTTTATTTGCCAGTACCATGTCCACTTCTATCATGGTAGCTTTGTAGTATAGCTTCATATCAGGAATTGAGATACTCCCTGCCTTGCCCTTGTTGCTCAGAATTCTTTTACTATTCTAAGTCTCTTCTGGTTCCATAAAAGTTTTAGGATTGCTTTCTCTAGTTCCTTGAGGGATGCTATTGGTATTCTTATTGGATTTCATTAAATCTGTACATCAGTTCTGGGACTATGGCCATATTCACTATATTGGCTCTGCCTATCCAAGAGCAGGGATGTCTTTCCATTTCTGCTGTCCTTTTCAATCTCCTTTTTCAGAATACTGCAGTTTTCCATGAGTAGGTCCTCTGTTTCCTTTGTTAGACTGATTCCTAAGTATTTTATTTTTTGTGACACTATTGCGAAAAATGTTGTTTCGTTCACTTTTCTTTCAGTGAGTTTGTTATTTGTGTACAGGAGTGCCATTGATTTTCGATGTTGACTTTGTATCCTTCTATGTTATTGAATTTCATTAATAATTCTAGGAGTCTTTTGGTGGAGTTTTTGGGGTCTTCTATATCGACTATCATGTCATCAGCAAATAATGGTAATCTAACTTCTTTTCTTAACCATATTCCTTTATTTCTTCCTTTTGTCTAATCTTCTGGCTAATGTTTCTAGAACTATATTGAACAGGAGTAGTGATAGTGGATATCCTTGTCTTGTTCCTACTTTTAAGGTGAATTTTTCAGTTTTTGACCGTTTAGTATGATGTTTGCTGTTGCTTTGTCATAGATGCCTTTTATCAGATTGAGATAAACAACTTCTATTCCAGTATTTTTAGGGCTTTTATCATCAGTGGGTGTTGGACTTTGTGAAATGCTTTTCCTGTGTCTATTGAGATGATCACATGGTTTATTTCTTTGGTTATGTTAATGTGGTGTATTACACTTATTGATTTGTGCGTGTTGAACAATCCCTGCATCCCTGGGATGAATCTAACTTGGTCACAGCATTTCACTTTTTTTAAGATTTGCTGCTTTCTGTTTGTCAGTATCTTATTGAGAATTTTTACATCTATGTTCCTTAAAGAACTTGGCCTGCAGTTCTCTTTTAGGGTTAGGTCTTTCTCTGGTTTTGGTATTAAGGTGATGCTTGCTTCCAGCAATGATTTGGGGAGTGTTGCTTCCCATTCAATTTTATGAATGAGCTTGAGAAGCGGTAGCATGAGATCTTCTCTAGAGTGCTTGAAGAATTCAGCAGTGACTGTATCAGGAATTGAACTTTTCCTGGGTAGTACATTTTCATTTTATTACCTCTTTAAGTTCACTGACTGATACCAGATTATTTAGAATTTTTATGTCTTCTTGATATCAGCTTTGGTAATTCATATGTATCTAGGAATCTGTTCACGTCTTCCAAATTATCTACCTTATTAAAACACAAGATCTCAAAGTAACTGCTGATAATCTGGATTTCTACAGGACCCAGTGTGATTTTGCCCTTTTCATTCCTAATTGGATGGATTTGGCTCTTTTCTTTCCTTGTTTTGGTGAGGTTGGGTAAGAGTTTGTCTACTTATTTAATCTTTGAAAGAACCAATTCTTTGATCCTTTGTATCATTTTCTTAGCCACAATTGCATTAATGTGTGGTCTCATCTTTATACTTTCTTACATCAATTTAGAAAGCTAATTTGTAGGGTGCATCATTCTGGGTGGGGGGTTGTTTTCTGTTAGGGCTTGAAATACTTCATCCCAAGCTCTCCTTGACTTCTAGTATTACAAGCAGTAATAACAATAACATCAAATACAAACTAGATGACCAATTCTCACAACTATTATTTTGCCCCTGTTAACCATAGGTACAAGATTTATAGCTGTATAACAGAATCTAAGACAAATCATAAAAGTATATTCAGTAACATCCACTCAATAGAGCAGTTTTAATACCTTTCACCATAGAGCAATGTTCAGCTATAGAAGGATGTGCTTAACTCCCTATAGGTATTTTTTGTGTGTGATGCTAGGGATTGAATCTAGGACCTTTTGCATACAAGGCAAGATCTCTGCCACTAAGCCACATCCCCATCCCACTACCTACAGACTCCAATCTATAGTACTTTTTTTTAAGGAATTAATACATACATAGAAGACTTCATAAAGCAGTATTTTTTCTATTTTTCCTCTTTAGTTCCAAAAAGATTCATGGTAGGTTTTAGTTGCATTTATTTTTTACAAGTGCAATTTAATGAGTAGATTATGGTTCAATATTTTTAATTTATTAGTTTATATTTGCAGTACATGATAATTACATTAATCCTGGGGAATTGGCATATATAGATATCACATCGTTTTTTGATGTGACACATTTATTCTTAACTTGAGCTATGAATATAAGTAAGTTAAATTCATTTTTAACAATTAGATGTTACTTGTGCAAGATATGCCAAAAAACAAAATCTTCCATTTCAGGTAATCACACAAATTTTTCTTTTAAAATAAACTTATTTAAGTTAAACAATAGTTGGCTTAAAACATTGTATGAACAATTGTGTATGATGTGCAAATATAGCAAAATGTTTAGTTTGGCATAAAGATAACTGAAATTCAAAAAACTATTTAGTAATAGTTTCTATAATAAAAGCAATGGTTGCAATAAAAGGAGAAAATAGATCTAAAAACAAGAAAAAAAATTAAAAAGATGGAGAGATATTTTTATCATGCAACTAGGACCAACAGCCTAGGCCATCCTAAGACTTAAATAAAGAAGTCATGCAGCCAATACATTGAGAATAATTTATATCACATTGCAAGCACTGAAAACAAAAAGTAAGCCAGGCGTTGTGGGGCATGCTTGTAATTCCAGCACTCCAGAGACTAAGACAGGAGAATCTCTGTGAGATCCAGGCCAGCTTGGGCTACAAAGTGAGTTCAAGGTACGAAGTGAGTTTAAGGCCAGCCTGAACTAAACAGAGAGACCATGTCTCAAAAAAAAGACAAAAAAAAAAAAGAAACAAAAGTAACAACTAAACCATAGAACATTTCAGAAAGTTATGAGCATAGGTTTTCCCAAAGGTACTGCTTAAGTTCATAAATGTTCTGAATATGCCTATGTTACAAGAGAATAACTAACATTTACCTAAAGAAGAATTACAAACTGAGAAATTAGAAAAATATCAATATCTATGAAAGAAAAAATACTGAACATGATTCTTCTGCTGACTAGTTGCAGACTGAAAGGGAATGTAAATCAAAGATGTCTCCAAATCTGAAGTTCTTCTTCCATGCATAATGGTAACATGAATGAAAGGAATTTAAAACTTCATTGTTTTTTGTTCTTTTGACTAGAATCAAGTATAAGAAATTGACAATTTTATTGGGGGTTATAGTGTTCTGTAAAGAGAAAGAAAGCACATTTTAAGATCTTTTGAGTAACTGCTAACAGCAAGGTAGATATCAACAGTGAAATGATATAGCTATATGATTGCAGATTAGAAAAGCATTCAGGAAAGGAATTTAAATTATGGCTTCCAATTTATCTTTATGAACCCAGTATTTCTGCACTTGTGTCTAACCTTCTCCTAGCAATCAAAGGATATTTTAAAATCTGGCTTGTGAAGTAAACTTTATATGATAAAGGACATTAGAAAGAGTACATAAATGATTAAATTTACTGTTTTTACATTCTTTTTGGTGCAAAATTTAAAAATGTTGAGACTACAGGATTTAAACTGAAACTTAATACTTTAGCATTTAGTCATGTGTGGCCTTGCCAAGCTGTCATCTTCCACCTACATGTAGTAGCTCAGTCTTTCCTCTCAGTTTCAATACCACTCAGTAACTTTATGTGACATCACTCATCATCTCGTCCAGCTGCCCACTGTCACCATGGCAAGGAGTGAGCTCTTGAGAACAGAGCTTCATATTTTTCATTGCTCCATCATCAAGGCCCAGAAATGTTTATTATTAATGTAGTTTTTAATGAGAAGTGGGTGTGGAAATCATGATCAAAGAAGAGATAGATGCCTAAAAGAGCACTTGAGTAAAAATAGTCCTTAATCCTGACAATGAAATGACACACTCAAATTAAAATTGTGCCTTTTCTTTAGTCCCTTGATTTGTTTTCCTTGAACTAACCATATACAATAAAGTTTTACAGTGTGACCCAAAGCCTAATCTGAAAAATGCAACACAAGAGGATGAATCCCCTGTCCAAAGCCTGCCAGGCACATCGGAACAAACCAGCACAGGTGTGTAGAGAAAGAGTCAGGACAGAGACTAACAGGTGTCTCCTCAGTTGCCTTCATGCTCCATTTCTTCTCAATTGGATTTTCTTATTTTGTTTTTTTCCAGTACTGAGAATCCAACTCATGACCTTGTGCTTCCCAGGCAGGCGCTGTGCCACTGAGCTAAACCCCCAGCCCTCAATTTGAATTTTCTTATAGAAACTAAATGAGTGCTCCAACTTTTGTTCTTATGCAATTGAAACAATGTCAGAAGTCAAGAAGATAAGAGTTTTCTGTGTGCATGATACTATATTATTTTACATCACAGTTTCCAAAATTAATACTTTTGCTATCAAAACAACCCTCAAAGCTTCTTCATCATATTTTCTTTTATCATTAAATATGCATACTTAGATTATGAACTAAATTGAGATCTGCTTTGTAGGTGTAGCTGCTGCTCTGGAGAATATGAAGAAACTCTGCCCAGGAGAATGTCCTTCCCGTAAAGGGTGTGAGAGACAGTAATAACCTTTTTAGAAAATTTTCCTAGAACATGTGAACAGTATTGTACATAAACTTGGAAAGACATGAGTAATGTGAAATAATTCCTAGGCCAGGGTTCTTTCCAAAGGTAAAAATGGAACACGTCTGTCTCACAAAATAGAATGATTTTAGAAGGACTACAAAATATTCCAGTATCTCTCAGGTCATCATGTTTGTCTCAGGTTCACACTGAGTGATCTCTGAGGAAAGTCTTTTGTTTTCAAGAAAAGGACAAGAGAGCACATAAAGTTAATTGGTCATGTTGTGGAGAGAGCTGTTATTATTTCTCACGGGAAATGAAGAACTTTGAAGACAGTAGGAAACGCTGCAAAGAAATGGATTCCACTCTTCTTAAGATAGAAGATACACAGGAACTGGTGATGTATATTTTGTTTTGAGTCCCACACCATATTTGCTTCATCATTATTTACTGACTAAGTCTTATTGCCAAATAACCTTCAAATGTCTCCACACTTGATGCTGTTACAAGGGCACACAGATTTAATGGAGCCTAACTGAAAGGTAGAAATACAAACAAAAATGATGTAAGAACTTCAGTAATTCATCTCACTTATCCACAAGTAGAATTTCCACAGTAAATCTTACATAAATCAAACATTAGGTCATCAGAAAAAGTTGTCCTTAAAATAGATGATGCTCAGGCAATGAAAGTTATGTAAAGCCCTTCAGTTCACAAGCGTGATGGCTGGGTTTTCATGCCATGTGCATCAGATGTGCCTTGCCCTAACCTTGTTACTGTGTTGGCACATTGCCCACCTGACATTAACAAAAATTGTATAAATAGTGATCCAAATACATACCAAATGTTTAAATTTAAATATTATTACAGTAAAAATCAGTGCCATTATTTGCCTTCAAAAAACTTGTCTTTGCTTCAAACACACTTATTCCATCATTCTTACCACTTTCTGAAGGAATTCTGGAAGTCCTATTTCATGAATGTATTTACAAGTATGTTCAAAAATAGGGTGAATGCTGTTGCTGCTGCTGCTGCTGCTGCCCACTGACATTCATGGAAAGATAGACTTGGGAAAATACTGTGGGGTTCCCTCATCCCCCTTGTTCACTAGGTTTAGCATCATGCAGCCTCAGCTCTTCCCCAAAGTCAAAATGACCATGAAAGGTAAGCATTTTTAATTAATTCACAGCACTGAAGCAGCCATGATAGTACAAGTATAAGAAAAGGCACTTTCAAAACTGTTTCAGTAAATGACAAGAAAATGGGATAAGTGTGTTTGAAATAAGGAAAGTGTTATGAAGGGGACTAACGGCAAAGTGCCTTTATTGCAATAATATTTTAAAACATTGAAACACTCATCCTATTTTTGGATGACACTTTGTATATCTTATACTGAGTATTTCACTGAAATTTAGCAATAGGCTCTCTATGAAAAGTTTATACTTCTAACAGTATCAAGAAAAAAACAGCATAAACACTGAGTTTGAGATTAAAGGAAAAACACTTTAAAAATTAAAAATTAATTAATTCCACCTCAGGTTAACTTTGAGCATATACTATCTTACATAGGAAATTGAATATTGTATATTTATATATTTCAATACACTAATAGTTGCGTCTTGCTTTGAAATTTTATTGTCAAATTATAGAAATAATGTATCACTATTCCTGCTACAAAAGAAACAAATCCTATTGTTTTGGGTAAAGGATAATCTATTAATATCTTCTCAAAAGTAGGTCAGTAGATGCTAAAAATCATTCAGTTCTTTGACCTAGTCCAGTTTTCTACTTTTTACATGGCTTTCAACAACTCTGAAATTACTTTTAAAAATGTTAACAAAAAACAAACAAAATCTGAGTCCAGAAAAAGACAAGTATAGAGGCTGAATTAATTCAGCATCTGCTGCCTTAGAAGATGTAATTGCTATTGATGGCATAAAGATATTAGATATTTTAAAAATAAAATTCAAATTAGCTATGGAAATACAGTATATAGAAAAGTAGCTAGGAAGTGGTATGAATATGAAATTTATCTTCAACATAAATAAGAATAACATTTTAATATATGAAAGGATCTTATAATCTTCTTGCATAAGAACCATAGAATTTATGTAGATGATAACATAATTTCAGGAATTATTTATACAACTATATGCACTATAGAAAATTAGAAAAGAAGTAAGATATATTAGACTGTGGAATATTTTTTCAAGGGAGGGCTGTACCTTTACTTATACCTAGCTTTTTTAGAGACATATAATTTTAGAAAGATAGCATAAAGGCTCTGAGCTGAATAATTAATAATGTCTTTGATGTAAGAGACTGTAGGGTAGGGTTCATGGATATACAGTCTGAGAATGAGTTGCTGAATCTGGATCTCCTATGTTTTCCTGCAGAGTTTCTTTATTGAAAAATAAATCATCTATGAATACCCAGACTTTGCACATCAAATGTTATGTCTTGATGCATACATGCATTTAGGGAAAATAGATGATCTAAGATTTCATCATGTTTTCAAAGGGTTACAAAACAAAAAGGAAGGGAAAACTACAAATATGGATAGACATGGCACCATAGTCAGAAGAACTCGCTCTAATTCTTTCTATGTCATTATTTGTGTGAAAAAAACAATCAAGATACCAGTTTCTACACTTGGAAAAAGTGTGAAGCAGGTAATAAAACAGACAAAATTTTCATACCAACATATTTTTGAAGAGAAAATCCAATAACATGTGCAAGGCTTCGCAGAAATTAACATACAGTCACCTGCTGCATAAGGAAATTTGTCTAATCAATGATAGACAATGGTCATGAAATATTACATTGCCAAGTGACTTCATAACAACCTGAGATTGGGGAGGTATTCTCCACAGTGTCTACACAATAAAGAAATCACCTGATGATGCATCTCCTGGAACATGCTTCTGTCCTTAAGTGACACATAGCTGGATGAATATTTGTTACTTTCATACTTGTCACATACTCAGTCAGCCAGGTAGACATCTCATCTGATGGGGAAAAGTAATAGTCTGAATTATTAGAATTCCCCGTGCCTACTTCATGGGGAATAAACACAATATTATGGAATAAAAATATAAAACAACAGTGCTATAAATCTCATAGCTACCATACATGGGCCCCAAAATACAAATCAGACTGCTCAAAACTCATATTTGAGGCACAAGCATGAGTGTTAAGAGATATTTAAGAGATTTCAGCTGAGTTTCAATACACATGAATGAACCAAAGGTTATTTTAGGTCTTATTTATGCCTCTACACTTAGTAAAGTTTTAATAATTGAGATATCATTATTTTATTACATTAAGATCTTCTAAAGAAAGTTTTCTTATACTACATGATAGTCACATTAAATATAAATTATTAACAAAATTAATAACTCATTTCAGGAACATAAATATATTCTTACCTATAGATGATACTCTATTACAGAACTTTATTCAAAGCCAAATATCTTATTTCTCTTGGATTGGATTGTCCCGTGAAGGAACAAGTAGCCCGTGGACATGGGAAGACAAATCAACACCCATTATCCAAAGGTAAGCCTCTAGAATAGGATAAGAGCTAGTAAGTTCTAGAACTGCAAGTTCTGGTTCAGAGTCCTGAAGCCCTACAGGTAGAATATGTACATTTTACATGTACACACACACACACACACACACATACATATGTATAAAGATATAGTTTGCACATCCATAAACATACACCTCCATGGGACCTAAGCTTAGCTACAGAGGTGAGGCTATGCAGAAAAAAGCCTTTTTCACCTTTAATTCTACACCTGAGTTCCTGGTAATGTTCTCTGGGGGATCAGTTTGGGCACTGAGGTCTGGTCTCTATAACCAAAGAAAATATATCACCTCATTTTGGATGTGATGTTGTATTCTATCTGCAGTACTGAATATCTATTTTACCACATTTACTGCTTTTATTTTACTTTCAGTGCTTGGAGAGAGTCAGAGTCTGAAAACTGTGGAAGAATAACACCCACAAAGATGACTGCTCTTAACTGTTCCAGATTAATAACCTATATCTGTGAGAGGAAAAATGTTTGTCTTGCTGCCACATAATGAGAACATCATCAACAAAACAAACAATAATTTTCCTTATGAAAACCCAGATCTGTGGAAGCTTTTTTGTTGGGTGTATGTGTATGGTACCCTCTGATTGAGGTGAATGGAAACTTATTAGAATGACGTGCAACAGACTCACCAATTCTGCTCCTTTCACATGAAGATGAACTAACCACATGTTAGAGTGTAAGCTGCTGAAGGAAAAGAGCACCAGCATGTCTGATGAGGACAAAGAACCATAGTTCTGTCAGCAGTTCACACAACTTAGAGGTCTTCTATAAACTTCCAGGACTACCATGACCATTTTGTTAGGAAGTGATAAAATAGTAAAGAAGGTCATGATTCTGTATGAAGTGTTCTGAACTACTCTATGATCCACTATCTTCTAAGAGGTACTGAAGAAATGGAACTGTGTCTCTAATCAAGTATAAATCTCCTACCTGTACCACACCCAATACTTCTCTACTCCTTCACAAATCCAAAGTTTGATTCTCAATTTCCTCATCAGTAAAAATCTTCCAGACTGCTTTCTGAAGTAATTGTACCATTTTGCATTCCTACCAGTGACAGAGTAAAGTTCCATTTGCCCACACCCTTTTAACATTTAGGATTGTCCATCTGTAAAACCATTTGATAAGGGTGTATGGTATTTTAACCTTAATTTGTATTTCCCTATGAATAAACTATGTAAACATTTTTCTTGAGTTTTTCATCAACCACACATCTACTAGGATAAGATGTATATTTAAAGCTTGTGCCAAGGGGTTGGGGATTTAGCTCAGTGGCAAAGTGCCTGCCTGCCAAGCGCAAGGTCGTGAGTTTGGTTTCTGGTACCAGAAGAAAAAACAAAAAAAAACCAAAAACAAAATCTTGTGCTAATATTTTATTGTGTTGTTTGTCTTCTTAATATTGCGTTATGAAAGTTCTTTATGGATTCTGTGTACACGTACTTAGCATAATGCATGAACAGTGAGCCATGCATCAATAGCCAAGACTGAAAGCTTATAACATTGAAGCAAAAGAAGCATTTTAGTTTGGAGTTCTCAGCAATTGTACCTGACTACTGAAACTCATCAGATAAGTTTGGACCAAGGGTAGAGTTTGAGGCCAAAGACACTGATCATAGTAATAAAAGAAGATGCAGCTCACACAAGGCACCAAATATCGGATATTCCTTGGAAAGAAAGTCATCAGTACCTCACTAAGAAAGGATGCACAGCGAACACCAGAAACACATTACAACTAGATAAATATATTTTGATTTGAATAAATGTTAAGCAGATGCATTTTCTCTATACTGTGGATTCTGTCCTCCTTTAAGCAATTCATTGGCCATGTAAATTATCAAGATTCAGAGGAGAGCAGAGAAAGAGCTTCTCTGAAAGTTGTTGTCCAGACTACAGAATATAGCAAATCAAGGAAGACAAGAAGAAAGGAAGTGGGTCCCCTGGACCTATGAAGAATCACAAACAAGAACTGAGGCCCACGGAAAGAGCAAGGAGAGAAACTTCAGTGAAGAAGAAGGAGGTAGCCAGTGGACCTTTCTCACTGAATCAGGACGCGGTATGTGAGAGGAGCAGTTCAAGCTGGCAGACATACAGTGCCTGCTGGCAACACCAGGCCTCCATGGAGGTCTCCACGGACAGACAAAACACTGGAAGGGAACAACAAATGTGGGGGACCGCACTATGTGATGGTGAGTGTGTGGGAGAGGGTAACTGGCTCAGAGCCACTTTGGAGAGTGGCCAAATGAGGTCAGAACTCAGAACAACTAACTACTGGGACCATCCAGAGACTCCCAACTAAGTTAAGCCCGCAGAGGGTGAGCTCATGGCTGAAGGCTGAATGGGTCTGGTCCCAGCCTCATGGCCAGAAACCAGCCTGAACTTCAGGGGAAATAAAGGTACAAGCTCACTCAGATTATCTACTACCCTGCCATAAAGCTACAGTTGGCTGCTGGGATAAAACAACATTCATCTGGACTCTGTCTCCACACACTGTCTACCAGTGACAGCACAGACAAACCTGGAAGTGGACATCTCTCTCTCTCTCTCTCTCTCTCTTTCTCTCTCTCTCTCTCTCTCTCGCATTTTCTTTCTCCCTAATTGCTTGATCTTGTTTTTATCTGAGTATGAACATAGTTTCTAGTTTCTTTATGGTTGTTGTTCTGTTCTGTTTTTCCTTTTATTTCTTCCATCACTCTTTCCCTCCTGTCTTGTGCACCAGTTTCCCAAAGTTTGCCTGATCCCCCTTTGCTCCAGCCTTGCTTCTAATCTCTTCCTCTCCTTCTATTTATTTGTTTTTTCCATAACCATTATTACATTTTATCTCCTGAGGGTAAAATTGGCATATCAAGGGCTTCCTTACTGCATATAATTATTATATGATTGAGAACGTATAAAGAAATCAGAAAAATCAAACCCCCTAAGTTTAGACTCAATCCAAAAAGTACAACAAAAGTGCAACTAAAGTACATAGACACTTCTCAGATATAGAAAAGAAACAGAACAGCAAATACATATATAAAAAATGTTCATGTAATTTAAAACTTAAAAAAGAAAAGCCCAGGTCTTGATGGATTCAAAGCGAATTCTACAAGAAATTTAGAAAAGATTTAATGCCAATTCTTCTCACGCTTCTAATGAAATTGAAAGGGGAGCAATTTTCCCTAACTCGTTCCTAGAGGCAAGTATTATCCTGATACCCAAACTGGAGAAAGAGCCAACCAAAAAAGAGAACGACAGGCCAATCTCCTTAATGAACACAGATGCAAAAATCCTCAGTAAAATACTAGCAAACAGAATGCAGCAAATCATCAAGTAGATTACACACTATGCTTTTTTTAACTTTTTTTTGTATGGTGCTAGTCCTGGAGACTGAGCTCAGGGCCTTCTCCACACTAGGCAAGTGCTTTATCACTAACCTATGGAGTATTTTTCACTGATAGGGAAGAATGAAATTATGTCAAGTGCAGGAAAATGGATGGAATTAGAGACTATCATGTCATGAACAGTAAACCAGAGAAAAAAAGAAAAGAAATGTATATGGGAATACATGGGATAGAGAGAGAGAGAGACAAATAGAGAGACAGAGGGACAGAGACACAGAGACAGAGACATAGAAAGACAGAGAGAGAGACAGAGACACAGACAGAAGCAGATACAGAGAGTGAGAGGAAATATGTAAGTACCTGGGATACTACTGGAGAAAAATGAAGAAATAAGGAAGAGAGCAATGGAAAGAGAGGGCAAGGGGTGATGGATGAAACGATCAAAGTGCCTTATGTGCATGTACCCATTCTTCTGTCTAATTAATATGCACTAATAAAATATGTATATTTTGATTTATTGTGAAAATGCACTATTTAATATAGCATGTTAATAATAGGGGAAACTGTAGAAGAGATGACACCCTGTAGTATCCTGTAGATCCCTGTAGATGAAACCCTGTACTATCATTGCATTCTTCCTGTAAAGTTAAAACTGTTCTAAAAACCTAAAATGAGGGTCAGCTGTGGTCAGATTGTCTGTATTCTGCCCAAACTCACATGCTCAAATGTAACCTCCAGGGTGATGAGATTAAAACATAGAGCTTGAGGAGGTGATTCGATCATGAAGATGGGGCCCTCACAAACAGGACTGGTGCTCCTGGTGTTTGTTTGTGCTGCCCACCATGAGCCCGCACTAAGAAGACACCACCCACAAACCAGGGAACCACTCTTGCTGGAAATCAAGTCTGCCTTCGGGACTTCCCAAACTCCAGAAATACAGGAAATATATTTCTGATACTTACAAGCTATTTAGTCAATGGTAAGTTGTTATATTAGCCCTAATGGACTATGGCAGAATGTAAATTTCTACCACCACCACCACTCCAAAAATGTCTAATAGGATTCTGATTTGATTTTATTTTGGTACCAGAAATCGAACTCAGGACCTTGCATTTGCCAAACAGGCGCTTATGCCACTGAGCTATATACCCAGCCCAGACTTGAGTTGATTTTAATCAATAGATCAATCTGGGGAGAAATAAATGCTTAACTATGTTGGTTTTACCAGTTCCTTTTGCATCTTCTGTATTTCTAAAAAATATTGAGGTATCACAGAGGGGTAGTTACATACGTAATTTTGTTTGTTAAATGACTTAAAACTTTGGCTTTAGACGTTTAAATTTTTGATTCAGTTGGAGTTAGTGACACCTTTCTGATGTGGCATGAGGTAGGCATTCATTAACATATTTTCCATGTGGATAATAATTCCTGCAACTCACCTTATTGAATAAAAAAATGACACTTCTGTGTGATTCAAGAGTGTCACAAATGCATGGGTTTAGGCTATATTATGAAGCCAAGACCACATTCAACCAAACACTGCATAATCTCCCTGCTAAATAATTTATAGACAAGTGACTTTTGTCACTTGCAGAGACAAAACTAGTGCACTGAGGAAAGATACCCTTTCAAAAAATGCTGCTGCAACAGTTATTTTAAAAACAAACTACGATACACATTTTCCTCTAGATACAAAAGTTAACTAAAATTGATTGGAGACCTAAAAATAAACAGAAAAGCATGTTTATAATATTCAAATAGATAAAAATTTCTTAGCTATGAGATCAATAGCACGTTCAACAAATGAACAGATAGATCAATTGTGATTTATCAAAATTTTAAATGTAGCTCTTCAAAATACACATTTAGAAAATGAAAGGACAAACCACAGAACAAAGAAAAATCTTGCCAAAATATATATCTGGAAAAATATTTTTTGTGGTTTTCCATTCTTTCTGAAACTCTGATATGATTTTCTTTTTGGTTTTTTTAAATTTTTTATTTTTATTAGGACATGTTTGCAATCCATAACGTTTTTATGCATTGTGGGGAATTGGTACATTACCATGTCCCATCTCGGTTTTTTTTCTTCTCTCAATATCCCCCTTTTTTTACCAGCGTTAGAATGATTTATTTATTTTGTATAAGTACTATGAAGTTAATTATCATACATACAAATTAACAGTCAGACTAACAGGCAAAAAACTTATACACCATATTCACCACAGTGAAAACAGTGAAGATACCGGTCACCTCACGCTTTTTTACCATCCTCCCTGTTCACTCCCTTGTGCCCCCCACAGTCATGGGACCACTGTTCTTTCTTTCACTGTAAGCTGATTTTATTGACTAGCATTGAGTATAAATTTTTACAATATAAATTCTTTATTTCTGGGTTCTTTCATTTAACTTGATTATTTTGTATTCATCTATGTTTTTGTACATCAGTAGTCCTTGGCTTTGTGTTGCTGAGTACTATTCATTGTATGACTATGAACCACCATTTGTTTTCCTATTCAACTGTTGATCGACACTTGATTTACTCCGAATTGTTTCAACAATAAATGATAAATTATTGTATGTACACTAACTTGCAAATTGTAAATTATTAGAATTATGATAAATTATTGTATTTAGAATAACTTGTAAATCTCAACACTATGAAAACAAAACCCAATTTATAAAATCACCAGACTTAAAAAGAAAGTCACCAAACAGTATATACAGATGAAAGGAATGAGCACATGGAAGAAACGCAATATAACCATTAGAGAAATGCAAATTTCAAATCTCAACAAAATACCACTACCTGGCAGAAGGGCAAAACTTTACAAGAAGCAACCATATCAACCACTGACAGGAGCTGATGCTTTCATATGAAAGTGATAGAAATGTAAAATGGCACAATCACTTCAGAAAAGGTTGGAAGTTTCTTTAAAGGCCCAAAATATACCACCCATAAGATTCAGCTTGTCTTAGTTACTTTTCTTTTTGCTGAGAAAAAATACCCGACACTCATTGTAAAATGGGAAAGGTTTATTTGGCTCACAGTTTGTAGCAGTTTCAGTCCATAATTGGCTGGTTCTGAGGCAGCATGGCACGTGGCAGATGAGCAACAATTCATGCTGGTGGAAGACAGCAAAAGCCACAGTCTATTGGGATTAGGGCGGTGCCAGTTCAATCAGTGGACTGATCCAGCAATCACCCACCCTTAATCCCAGCACTCTTAACCCCAGCATTGCACTACAAATTAATCACACACTCTGATTCAGTCACTTCTGAAAAAAATCCTACGACCGCTTGAGGGTTTAGGGGGACATCTAGACACAACCCATAACACAGCTGTTCATGCCTTAGGTATTTTTCCTAAAGAAAAAGATATATGTTTCCATACAAAAGAGCACACACAGTCCCAGCAGTTTTTTTTTTTTTTTTCACAATAAGAAACAATTCATAATAATTTGGCCAGGTGTGGTGGCACATGACTGAAATCCCAGCAGTGGGAAGGCTGAGGCAGGAGGATCGTTGCAAGTTTGAGACCAGCCTGGGCTACAAAGTGAGCTCAAGCCCAGTCTGAACTGCACAGTGAGACCCTGTCTCAAAAACACACACACACAAAAAAATACTCCGAGTGTCCATGAACAGCTGAGTAGATAAACAAATGGTGGTTTATAGCCATACAATGAATAGTACTCAGTAACACAAAGCCAAGCACTATTGATGTACAATAACATAGATGAATACAAAATAATCAAGTTAAATGAAAAAACACAGAAATAAAGAGTTCATATTGTATACTTATGCTCAATGCTAGTAAATACAACCAGTCTACAATGAAAGCAGGAACAGTGGTCCCATGATGGGTGGGGGGCACAGGGAGTGAACAGAGAGGATTGCAAACAAGCCTGAGATGGCAGATATCTTCACTGTTTTCACTGTGGTGATAGTTTCACAGCCACATACAAAGGTTGAAATGTCTCAAGTGATAAAAACTAATCAAATTATGTATTTTAATATTAATAACTATGTATCAATTATTTCCCCAAAAAGCTTTTTTGAAAGACTGTCTGCCCAGGAGAGGCTCAAAAGCCCAGTTCTGTTTATGTCTGGTATCCAAGTTGCTTGGTTAAAACTAGAGTTCCCCTAATTTTATTCAATAGGCCCCCTGATACACTGGCCCATTTCCTTCCTATTCCACTGGTCAATTTGTCCCTGCTTCAAATCAAACTGTCTTGATTTGAAATGTACTATTTCATATTTGTCAAGCCAAATTCTCTCATCTACTTTAGAAGTTTCATGGCTGTGCTTGAGTTTTTGCCACCTTTTTTAGAGTTCATTGTTTATCAGAAACACTATTATGAATTTTTCTTTAGATTGCACTAAATTTATAAAACACAGTGGAGAGAATGAAAATAACTACATTCTTATGATATTCTATCTAGATATTCTATGTGCATGAGATATAGCAAAACTCTGTCTTAAAAAGACAAAAAATGATCATATTAAGAGACACATTGCTATTAATCAAAATGTTCCCCCTCATTTCTTACACACTTATTCCATGCCACCTTCTGAAGCCGTTGTGGAAGCCCTTTTTCATGAGTATCATTAGTTGCTGCCTTGATGTCCTGAATGAATACCTTTCAAAGTCGTTTTGACTTTAAGGAAGAGTCAGAAGTCACAGGGCACCAGTTTTGCTGTACAAGATGAACGAGAGCACATGGTGTTTTACACCCTGCTGTTCCGTCGGATAGTACGCGCTCAACAGCGGCACTCACCACACTGCTGATCGCTTCCTGAGAGAGGACTTCCAGAAGGGCGGTAGGACGTGGCAAGAACAAGAAGAATGAGAAAAGTGTGATCAAGAAAGGGGGAGTATTTTAAGGAGGACTAGTAGCAATGTGGCTTTTACTGTAATAATGTTTTAATCTAAAATTCACCATAGTTTTCAATCACCCCTTGCATATACACGTATCAGATTATCTACTGTACCCAATGAATCATACAAGTAATATGTGTCATTTCAAAACTGGCATTTGAGCTTAAAATTACATTTTTTTAATTTCAAAAAATAATTTATAAAATGAATCTATATTGACCTGCACAGTTTAAATAAAAGAAGTGTCAGAAAGACACGCTGAGCCCCACCAATAATGAGGAATTTTTCATTTGACAAACGATATTCCCTTTTATTGGCAAAATTTTATAATCACCTCGATAATACACTGCTGGTGAAGATGTGAGGAAACAGACACTTGTGAGCATTGGGGATGACAAGACAATTGCCGTAGAAAGCAATAAGCAAATACCTATTAACCTAAAACTGGGAATGCAAAATTGCAAAGTTACAACTCTAGAGATCTATCATAGACTCCTCTGTGTCAAAGACGACAGTATAAAGTGTTGGTCACCACAGTACTTTTGTACAATTGCAAAATTCTGGAATAAATCTAAAGAGCCACTGAAATAAAATTAGTTGAATAAATTTTGGTACCTATACTGCTCGCACAGTATAATGCCTGCAAATGTTTACAAAAAGCGAAGTACCTCTATGTACTGACAAGAAACATCCATAAAACTTAAAAATTAAAAGTGAGGTTATTATTTATACTTAAGTAATACATGCTTTACTGGATCACATGTACATTTGTTCTTTCGTACAATATCTATGGAATGTTACCTTCAGGTAGAGAACAGTTGTCTCTAACAAGGAGACAAGGTGAGTAGGAACATGATAGGCAAGGACAATTTCACTTCACAGCTTACTGTTTTGTTCTTTTATATTTTAAACAATATGAATATTACTTTTCTATCATATAAATTTTATCAAATTATTAAGAAAATAAATATCTTTCAAAAAGTCAAAATATTTTTTTCATATTTTTCACTTACCAATTCTTGACATTTCAAAATATAAACTCACTTCTTGAATTTCTTTGATTTTGCTACATGAAAAAGTTTTTAGTAATCTTGCTCATAAATCATGCACAATAGATTAATTCAGATAAATACCAATGTGTTGTTGTTATTACCATTACTTTTACTAATAGCCATTAAAATAAAAAATTTTACTGTAACTTTAGTATTCCTTTAATTCTTTTCACAAATGGAATGAAAAAGTTTAGAGCAAGCAGAATTTCTAATATTCTCTGGCTTGATATATCCACATTTTGCAACAGCTGTAGTTGTCTGTTGAAAATTCCTGTATCAAAGCATATATTTATTTTAGAAAATCATTTCATAGGCAAAATTTTATTATCATAATTCAAAATCATAGCATTTGAGAATTTCCATGGAAGTAAGAATCTTGTGACAGACACTTAACTATTCAATCATAAGATGTGATTATTCCTAAAACTAATGGATAGTATGCCAGTGAATCATCAAAACATAAACTGGATGTGTACACTTTGGAAATATTTCTGAGATTTCTGAATCTTCTGAGAGATGATTAAAGGCAATATATTTATTACATTGATAGCTAAGTCTATCCTAAAACAATGTGTGAAAATCTATCTTGTATTCCTTATTCATTTCTTTATCCATTTTTTTTTTTCAGAAAAGTGTTCCGGTTGTTGTCATATGACTGATACCACAAACATTTGGAAATCCAAGAACTCAAACCTCAGATCTGCTGGAGACTATTTCGGTCATAGAATTAACTCATGTTGTTAACATGATCTGTATAGCGACTCACTGCTAGATTTGCATCCCCAGAACAGATTTCTTATTAGAACTTTATAATCCTATACTAAAATGCCTATGTGACAGATATCCTCATAGATATTAAGATGTTTAATAAGTTTGTTGAGCTCATATCTAGAGCTAAATTTCTGATCTCACGAGAGTTGACAGCATCACCATTCTCAAAATCTCTAGACCAAAAACCTTGGAATCATCCTTCACTTCTCAATCACATCTTTGCAAAATATATCCAGAAACCAAATATATTTCACCAACACTAACCCTATCCACCCAGTGAAGGATCATCATCTCCCACCTGGACAACTCTGATAGATCCAGCTAGATTCCTCGCAGCCCAGTCCATTCGCTGCACCCACATGCACAGTCTAATCTCAACACTGCACAGAGTGACTCCTCAAAATGGGAAGTCCACTGTTGTCACGCTCCTGCTTTTATTCAATAGCATCTCATTATATATGAGAAAAAATAAAGGTTCTTACCATGTCCTCTGATTCCTCTGTGGTGTCATCACTGTCACCTCTCTGACCTACTTCTGCTTCCCTGGCTCTTTTACTCCATCATCAGAGACCCTCGGGCTATCTCCTCAAGCATGCTACACACCCTCCCACTAAAGGTCCTTATGCCAGCTGTATCTTGCTCCCAAGATGCTGTTCTCTCAGGGAGCACACATGACTTGTTCATTCACCTTCAAGGATTACACTAATGTCACAGCCTCTTTCCAGCTGCCCCATGTCTTAGTTATACTTTTCTCTCATTGCTGAGACAAAATGCCTAAGACCCCAAAATTAAGGAAGGAAAGGATTCTTTAGCTCACAACTTGTGGAGGTTTCACTCCAGAACCAGCTGGCTCCAAGGCAGGGTGGTGTGGCCCAGAGGCTAGTGTTCAAGGTGGCAGAAGACAGCAAAAGCAACAAGAGCAAAAAGAGGAGGAGAGCAAGCCTCTTTTCCTCCCTTATACTGTAAACAGGCTATCTGCCCACACCATCTCCATGCCCTCCTGTTCCATAAGCTCAGGATGTTTAGGAAGTGAGGACCCTGGCTCCCTGCTGAGTTAAACTTCTAAACTTCTCAAGTTGACACACTGTATCAAACATTATACCCCTAACTACAATGTTTAAAGCAGTGAAATCTCTTCCTCTCACCACCCTACACAAACTGTTGTTTCCTGCCACACACACTCATGTTTAGCTACTTTTTTATATAATCCCACTTCATAACTGTATTTCAATTGTGATTAAATAAAGTTTCATGAGAAAAGGAGAATTTTTAATACTGCCCATAATATCAGTGGTAGCATTTTATCTACAGAGGACTCTGAAAACTGCTGATGTAGAAGGAATTAAACTTCATAGCATTTATCATATTCTAAGAAATTACACAATATCCTCACTTCGTTGTGTTTGTCATCACTCACTACATCAATACTACACTCCTGCGTGAGACTGTATGGTCCACAACAATGGGACACTTTTGTATTGCCTATTAATGGCCGTAGCTTTCCAGTCTATAATAATGCACCATCCATAGGAGCCATCCAGGGAATACTGCATTAGCGAGATCATTGCCTCCCTATGGTCCCCCCATGGTAATTACATGAGCTTTTCTCAACATTTTCTAATCCATCTTACTGGATATCAATCACCAAATCTGTACTAATTTGTTAATGGGATGACTTCAGAATTTACATGGATTGGTGCAAAATAATGACACAAAAGGTATTACCAATCATGTTAAAGATTCAAGATTAGTAGGCGCTTTATTTGAAAATGTATCTTTTTTATTTCTTAAATTATAAGTAAGCAGCTACTAACATGAGGAAAAATATACAACAAGGAATGGATTTAGACACAACTTTTTTTTCATTAGTATCTTTCCCCTAAGCAATATAACGAATATCAGAGAACATATAAAAGAGAAGCGAAAAAAAAAACTGTTTTTACTGTGTTTAGATGGGGCCTCCATTAAGTGACACAGAAACAAAAAGAAATACTGCCTTTGGATACTTATTATTTGAGGCCCTGAGGATTGCATTTGGTTACCTCTCTGAGAAATGAGCTCCAATGAAATTAAAGAAATTATCTTGGCCTGGAGTTTATGAAACAGGGAAAAATATGAAATAAAAACTTACAGCTTCTGAGAAAGTTGGGAGCCATGCTGCTATCTCCACTCATGGTTAGCTCCTTTTTTATATAAACCAATCCAGTGACTATATTTCAACTGTGGTTCAATGAAGTTCTGTGGAAAAGTTAGAATTTTTAGTATTGCTCACAATATCAACAGTAGCATTTTATCTGCAAAAGACTCTCAAAAACTACTGAAAGACAGGTAAGTATGGCTGTAATCAATTTAGAACTGCTGTTCATCAAAACACATCTTAAAGCATGAAAAGAGGGGCTGGGGATTTAGCTCAGCGGCACAGCACCTGCCTGGCAAGCACAAGGTTGTGAGTTCAATTCCTGGTATCAGAAAAAAAAAAAAAAAACATGAAAAGATGAGCCTCAGATTTGGAGATATGTATAGTAATTACTCAAAAAACAAATTAAGAATTCTTGCAAATTAATAAGAAAATAAAATTATATAATACTAAAAACCTAGAAAAATAAAGGGTATTTCACATAAAGAAAACATACATGATCAGTAAATATGGAAATGTGCCAGATCACTAGGCATTAAGTGAATATAAATCAAGGGAATATGGAGGTAATGTACAACTAGTCTGCTAGCACAAAATAGAAATAATTACAGCAACCTTTGGGATGGCAGGGACCAAAGGAATGTATTTAAAACTGTTTCACAAAACATATGAAATGTAGTTTGGCATTACTGCTTAAAGTTGCCCTTTTACATGCCCCATTACCAACAGTTCTACTCCTAGGGTGATGTGTGACAAAGAGAAGAGAGGCCACTCACAAGAGTCTTGCACAGAAGACATATCTAAGAATGCGTAATGTGAAACAAGCTCCATATCAACAAAAGCTGGGAAAGAAAACACATTCCCATCACATGGATAACGGTTAAGTAAAATATATCCACACTATGAAATTTTATGTAGCAATGATAATTAAGAAATTATAGCTACACGTTGTGCCATTTGTTCACTATTTAAACAAGCAAATTAACTCCTTCGAGCATCTTCTCTATCTGTAAAATGGGATTCATATTATCCATTTTAAATGTTTTGTGTACTAAAAAGTGCATACAGAGGTCTGAAACACTGTAAACATCAAAGGGTTGATAACTTCTCCTAACCCTTATTCCAAATGGTAGAACTTGTTCACTTCAAATACTTTCTTGTAGATTCAAATGTGAATCAATAAAATAATTTTTCCTAAAAGCGATGTATTGCATTCATTCTCTGCCTCTGTCTCTCCCTGTCTCTCTCTCTCATTCTCCCTCACACATACACACTTACACTCCCATTTTTCACTGTAACTATAACTTTTATAAGAACAAAGTTGTAATACCCAAAAAACATGTGGAAGCATTGAAAATATACTTTTTGTTTTTACATCTCTAGAAAGCACTTAAGTTACTTCTCATTAATTTATTTATAGAGTTTTTTGCTGGGCATTAGAAGTGTATGTAAATGTATACAATGCAATCTGATTTGAAATTTCAGTATATCTAAGTCACTTCTTTGCTACTTTGTAAAGCAGCAAAAGCCAAGAAAGAA
>NW_004955413.1:7220805-7241938 GCF_000276665.1 Chinchilla lanigera | reverse complement strand
GAAGGAAAGAAAGAAAGAAAGAAAGAAAGAAAGAAAGAAAGAAAGAAAGAAAGAAAGAAAGAAAGAAAGAAAGAAAGAGAGGAAACCAAGCTATCAGGCAATGTTTATTTATTCTGAGGATCAGCACTCTGACCCCTTCTAACATAACATACTACTTAACCAAATGGTTTTACAAGGCTCGTTCATGATCCAGTTTCTGCTTCCTTCAGCCATATTTTCCAATACTTGTTATATTGATTGACAAATCCACAACTCGTCTCTCTCATATAGGCATCTCTCGGGATCCCCAGATATTGAGTCATACCGTGCACCTGCTGATGCTCTGTGCCTCGGACCAAAAGTTCACTCTGGAGACACAAACCATTCCAAGCTACTCTGGTCATCTTGCTGATGGGCCACAGCACTGAATCGTCACCATTATCAACACATAAACACTAAATCAACCATACCTAATATTCTTTTACCTTTTCTGTAACATTTAACATGATTCTATCCACTAAGGAGTGTAAGCCTGACCCAAAATGAAATCACTAATTTTATCTTATCACTCACCCATTCAATCAAATATGTCTGATATTTTTATGCTGCTGTCATAGCCCTTACATTTTATTTTAAAAACAACTTCACCAAAACAATCTTCCTCTTTCAAGATTTTAGGAGCTCATCGAGAGCTGATTTTTTAAATTTCTGCATCTTTAGTGCCATACATACATTCTAACCCACGGAAGACAACCAGTGTTCATTGTTGAATGAATGAACAAAATAATTAACATCAGGAAAAAAGATGCTGAAAGCAACTGTAGTATTCAATTTTTTAAAAAACCGATATGAAATATCACTTAGGACACAAAAGTTGTTTTATATATGTACTGCATTGTACTTATCCATGAAATTTTTGTGTAATAATAGTGCTATACCATTTTATGTGGCACAAAAACTAAATGACAGCAAAATAATAAAATCATCATACACATCACCACCAACCTCACCATAATGGCTAATACAACTGCTATAAGACCAACAGAGGCTCAGCAGTTATAGTATCTCATTTCTTCATCACTTTTCATAAGAAATATATATAGTTCATACTCACACTTGTATCCTAAGCCTGCAATCACTAGCAGGAGAGAAAAGCATATTATTCCCTGGATTGCTGCAATAATATGCCATGGAAATTCTGTACAAAATCAAAAGGCAGAATATATAATTAGCATGACAAAGACCTCAGAATTAGGACAATGTGAACATTCATTCTGGAGTTTAATATTAAAAATCACTGTTTACTCTGACCTCATTAAATTTTATGTAGAAATATACTTCTAAATATATAAAAAGCAGATGTGTAATATCTAATATATGCAATTATGACTTTTTTATGTTTGACATTGTCTTCAGAAAATAAACCAAAAACAAGCAAGAGCGTTACCTCTTTTTTTATGAGGCGGATGTCTTTTGTTTTTCTGTCTCTCCGAATAGGGAAGATTCAGCTCTGTGTATACTACTCTTTCCTCACTCATTCCTGGAGGCTGCTGTCAAAGAACACGGAAAATCCTTACCAGTGCTTCGTAACACTGCCTTAAAGTGTGAAAAACACGGAAGTGATAGTCCAGGCAGAGGACTCACGGAAGTGCGGCTAGCTAAGCGAGGCACCACTAGCACTTCTAACAACACAGAATGATACTTTTCAATGTGTACGTCAGAAAAATGGCACCTCACTGATTACAGATCACACAGCTAATTAGTGATAGTCCCTCCTTCACATCAGAAATTAAATTTTCCACCTATATTTAGCTCATATAAATAACACGTCTACAAAATTATTAAATAACCTGTCTCCACCAAAAAAAAAAAATTAAAAAAGAAGGAAAAGATTCTGACTCAATACAAAGACTTCTTTTTCTGAGTTAACGATTGGAGTGAAGGGGGAAAGATAAGCGCTTTCTTTACTGAAAGATGTGAGTATTTAAAGAAAATAATACCCAACCTGCTCTAAAACAGGGTGGATAGTAAAGGCAGCCTACCCTAAAAGGGTGTGAAAGATCTAAAGCTGATAATCTTTTTATATTTAGCACCCCACTAAACAACCTGAATTCCACATTTTCCAAAAGAAACTTGAACTTGAATCAAGGAGACAGTTCTAATCCTTGTTGTGTTACAAATTAATTGTATGGCCTTAAGAAAATAACTTCTCTGCTTTCCTCATATAATGACAGATTAAACAATTCCAAATATAACTTTTAATATAAAATTGCGAGTTAATACAATACTAATATAAAATTAAGAAAGCATATATGTGGTGAGGAGTAAAGTTGATTGCATGAATAAAACATCATACTATACTAAAGTATATGTATTCTTGTTTTGTGGTCTAACTTTTTCAACCTTTTAATTGTGCTTTGTAATTAGTATATATTATGTAACATATGTCTTAATTGTATTCTGTGATTAACTAAACAATGTATATAGTTCTTAGAAATGTGTGTATTAATTTTATCATCAAATCAGGGGCTGAAACAATGAATCACTCAATAAAGCTTGGAACTTTAAAATTCATCTGTTCTTTTATCTAAATAAGATTAAGTTATTGTAGTTTGCGTAATTATTGGTTCCCAAATCCATTCTCTTCCAGATATAGTGTCTGAGACAATTGTGATTGTCCATATTGCCTTGATACTGATTTGACTGAGCTATGAGAATGACACCCAATTCTTACCAATGAGACACAAGGAAGTCTGCAGAAGGCTTCTAGCAAGGAGTCTCTTATTTTAAAAGAATAATCAAGTGATATGATCCTTTCTCTCCTCTGAGTATTGCTATAAGTTCTGTGGTGGCTGAAATTGTCACAGCCATAACATAATTATGAGTACAGCCAGCCTTAGGTGGGAATAAATTTTGAGTATGGCAGGACAAAGGCATTAAAAGTATCTTAAGTTCCTGATGGTATTATTCTACCAAGTTTGTGATCACTCCACCTCTGGATTTTGCCTTTATAATTTATTGTGATGTGGCCCTTCTTCAGTTTAATGGTATAAAAATTGTGAGATTTAAAACAAAAAGTAGAGTTATACTATTATTATTATTATCATTATTCTGTCTTAATGGCTCCTATCTCATTTTCATGGTTTTCTAAGAAAACATTTTACCTCTCCTATACCAGTAAAAATAAAGATAATCTCTCCATAAACTGTTTATTACCCAGTGAACTAGATACTTGAATATATTATGCTATCATGCCTGCTGACTACAGTTTATATTGAAAAGAGTAGAAAATCGTGATGCCTTAACTCAAACTCTAAAATCGAATGCTGTTATGACTCTTTTTTAAAAATTTTCTTCAATTGTAAACGTTACAGAAAGAAAAAGTATGCAAACACTCCCAATGAAATAAAATGTTAATGGCATTGTTGGATAGTAGCTTGCCAAAAGAAACAAGGAAAAATATTTGTGAAATGAAAGATGATTTTAAAATTTAATCAGCAAAAATATCTATAATATCGTTGAATCTTCTATTATAAAATGATTATACATATCAGAAAATTTTGAAAATGTTGTAGTATAGATACTGTGTAATTCCATAATACATAAAAAAATAACTTTTAATATTTCAAAACATTTCTTCTTCTATGTATCATTACACAACTTAGTGGGTATCTTGTTTTATACACATGTAACATGGGACATTTTTAATTAATGTTACATAGTGTCAGACCTTTCAATATTCTTTGAAAGTAAAACTGAAAACAGAAATCTTAAAAGAAACCAAAGTGAATTCACAGAATTTAAAGAAATAAAAAGATAATTCCACATGTAATTTTATTTGTTTTGTAATACAGCTACAAATATTTAAAATAAGTTTCATTATTTCAAAATTTTGATATAATGACAATAATAATTTACATGACATAAATATTTCATTTTGATTTTACATTGCTGTGGGTAATTAGTAGCAATGATTCTGGAAAATAATAGGGGTCAAGAGACTCGAAGGTAGTACTCTTTGAACAATAACTCCTTTAAATGTATTTTATATTAAAGCAATAAGCTCAAAAGAAAATTCATGTGCTAAAGAGATTATACCTTTTTAACAAAGCAATGTGGTACAAAAAACAGTCAAAATCCCAGAAGAAATGTTTTTAATTAATTAAATTATACTAATATAATTTAACACTATGTACCTCGTAAGATTCATATTTACAATACTGCTCATAATGAGGAAACAGTCTTCTTTTAAAAATCTATCTAAAATATAAAACTGGGGTTGTGAACCCAATTCATTCATAAAGCACTTACCTAGCATGCATGAGACACTTAATTCAGCCCCCAAAAAATAAGCACACAAAAAGGAAATAAAATATAAAACTGAGAGTGTTTCAGTATAGTATGCACACTATTTGTATTAAAATGGAAATAAAAATTTATAGAGGTAGAAAAAAGCTTAAAAATAGAATAAGATGGTCACTTATGAATTGTATAATTATGGAAGAATATTGTATTCCTTTTTTGTACTTTATTTCCACAGGTTTTCCTCAAATAGATACATAAATTATTGTTTTATTTTATTTGTATTTAAGATGAATCTTTCCAAATACACTCATTCATGAAATTAGAGCTGGTTTCCTCTCAGCTCTTCACACTTAACATAGCGCGTGGTACATGGTAAACATTTAGTAAAGATTCTGAAGTGACATCCATCATTTACTGAGTTATCCTGTGCATTTGATTAATGAATTATATAGGCAAAAGAACAAAAAATTTTAAAATTATCAGATGGCCAATACAAAATGAATTACTAAGGAAATCTGAGGTATTTAGCAGTATAGGAAGAGAAGGCATTTTTCACAAAATAATATTTTTGGCAACCCTACAGATAGAACTAGCGTGTAGTCCATTCCCAGCCTCAACAGTTCACCATTTAATTACTTTGTAATTTGAAGATGCTTGACTTGAACAGCTATCAAATAATAATAAAATACATAGATATACACCATTTGTTTTTTCAATAAATAATTTCTGTAAGGTAATGCCAAACTATAAATTGAATCTTAGTTAAGATCATATACTTTTCCCACCTAACTGGCTTTTACTTCATAACTTTTTTCCTACTGATTATCTATATATGTAAATACTAGAAAATAAATTTGTAAATACAAAACTGCATTTCTTTTGACATAACATAACCATATTAAAAAAACTATTCAACTTTCCATATTATACTTAACTTCAGGATGAAGAAATAACCATTTGGATGATCCAGTTAGGTAGCACTTATTACAGTCGGGCAACATACATGTGTAATTGTCTAAAAAAGAAATAAGTATTCCCCAAAATATCTGACCATTCAAAAATCGTCACCTACATGGTAAATGTTTTGGCACACTCTTATTTGGTTCCATTCCTCTCTTCACTTCTAAGATAATGTTAATTTTAGATACTAATATGAATTGTAAAGTCAGTTCTCTTCTGCAATAATTCAAAATCCTCCCAATTTTCTACTCTGCTTGCCAAATTCTCTGTACATTGTGATAGTGAAGGCCTAGGTCACACACCCACAGCCCGCACATTACCTTGTCTGTGCTTTGTGTTTTCACCAGCTGGAGGACAAGCTTCATCAGGAACCCAGCAAGTTCGTGCTGTCTCTGCTTACTTTTCACCTCTGCTTTGAGACAAGGAGGGGCTTGTTGACTGTACAACTGACCAGTAGAGAATTTATCAGAAGAAAGCAGTCAATGATCATATGACATTTGATATTCCCAGAGTTTCCACCAGAGTCCATTATCACATTTTCCATCATGCTGTGCTTCACACCAGAAGCCAGAGACTAAAATCATAAGTTTTATGGGTATTTAATGGATCAACCAACACTTCAGCCTTAGTAGCTACCATAAAGCTTGGGGATGGGAAGAATGGCCACTGCAGAATCTCATGAAAGTAGGAAACAGTTATAAATAAAATTTTAAGAACTATAAGAAATAAAAAGTGAAACACATATGTGTATTCTGCTTGGCTTAATTTATCATGTTTAATAGAATAAAGATAAATCTTCAGATGTTTTATTATGATTAAAAAAGTAAAAATAGAACAATGCCAAACTGTGCACATTTTTAAATATACAGTAGTGGCAATAACAGTGGGCCCAGAATATTTGATAGATGATAACCAATATAAATACCTACATTGAGTTGACTGATTTAAAAATAGCAATTTTCACTTCTTTTTGTCTTCTATTTCAGTTGTCAGAGGAAACAGACTTTTTCATTAGATAATGATAATTCAGACAAAAGCAGAAATATAAAAGTTTAAAAGATTTAATAGGTTTGAATAGAGCATTTTTAAAGCATCAAAGTCAACATCCTCTGTTCCATTAGTTGAAGCCACAACGTATTAAAGCAGTGTTGAAAAATTATTCAAGTCAACGGACACTATCTGCCCTAATTAACACTAAAAGTAGGTGCTAGTTGGAAACAAAAGTATTTTTTTCCATATCAACCACATTGACCCACACAAACTGAAGGGTTTCCAATACGTTGCTGGTTTAAACTTTTTTAATTCTTTCAAATTTTGTTGTAGTTAGAGTTTGCAAGGGAACAGATTTAATACAGGACACATAATTTATAGGATTATTTTATAATATTCACCCAAAAAGTCAAATGCAGAAGAGTGCAAGAGATCTGTCCACGTGCCAGAGATGCAACGCCTCCAATTGAGGGCCTGGATCCCACGGCAATGTCCTGCATGAGACCAGCTGGAGGCCCAGAGCCCAGAACAATGTCTCATGCAAGTCTATATCAAGGATCAGCACTGGGAAGGCCTCAAGGTGAGTGGTGGAAGCTAGAAAGTCTGGACCGGTGGGATGAAGGATCTGTGCCACGAGGCTGAGGGATCTGCGCTGGAGCCAGGAAGTGACACTCAAGGGTCAGGACCAGAGCTCCCCTAAAGAGAACAGCAGCCATCCTCACCAACAAATAGGACCACAGTTTCTCTGGTGATAACAGCTGAGTTCCTGTTGTCACAGGAAAACCAGCGTGACGAGCTTCTCCAATGACAGCTTGCCATTTTCCTCTCCAGTTCTCCTTTTATGTTGTTGGCAACAATCCTCAGGTGGGTCTTCCACACCCAAAACCACACTGACTCAGTTCAGCTGGGTGTTCTAAACTGACCATTAGTTAATCCACAACAAATACATAGCAGTAATAATGAAAAACCAACCCCAGCGTCAGCTGCATTATTTGAATTATTTTCAGAAGCAGTTTTCCCTGATGCCAGATTCCTTTCCCCCCTCACCTCTAAAGCAAAGCTGTCTTATCCCCTTCTAAACACTAGCAGGAGGGGGCTGGGGATTTAGCTCAGTGGCATAGTGCCTGTCTGGCAAGCACAAGGTCATGAGTTCAATTCCTGGTATTGGAAAAATAAATAAATAAATAAATACTGGTAGAAAAATTTGTAGTTTGCATTTGGCTTATTCTGTTTCCTTGCTAAGAAATGCTTGCTTTCAAAGAGTAGCTTTTTAACATAAAGATAATAAAATGTTCTAGAAAGCTTCCAGGCAGTAGGGCTGTCTTCAAATGACAGACATTTGTTTTAAGGTATGCCCATTAGCTATGATGTTCCAGGCTAAACGGATATTAATTATGCAGCATGGTCACTATCCATCTTACCTATGTCTTCTACCTAGAATTTTTCACTTCCAAAATGGGTTATTTAGCAGAAACATATTTAACAATATTTTTGTATGTTATAAACCAAGTAAGAAATTCATTCTACAAATTAGAATATAATATGATATATTGGGCTGGGGATTTAGCTCAGCGGCAAAAGCGCCTGCCTGGCAAGCGCAAGGTTGTGAGTTCGGTTCCCGGTACCGGAGAAAAACCAAAAAAAAAATATGATATAACATGTCAGTGATGGATTGTTCCTGCTCTTTTTGAGTTGTATAGACTTACTTTTATCACTTTTTAATGTTATTAAATCAGCTGATATATATGTATATATGTGTATATGTGTGTATATATATGCATATATATGTATTTATATGTGCATATATACATATAGTTTTAAAAGAATTTAGAAGTATTGTAAATAAAAACTGACTCCATAACTCCATCATCTTATTTCCCCTATTCTCAGCATAAACTGTTTATTTATATCTTTCCATATGTTTTTCCTTTCATTTGCTATAAATAATGCCATATCAGCCTTTTACTAAACAGATGTGTATATGAATATATTTGAATATTTCTGCATGGTAGATATTAGAAGGGACATTTGTTTATCCAATGCTATTCCTTTTGAAATCGTCAGTGATGTAAATATATACTTTCTATAAATGCTGTCAAATAGTAATTCACACATAACTATGTACAGTAATACCTTGGTTCATGAACTCTTTTTGTGTTAAATGGAAGCATTTGCAAAATTTTGATTCTATTCACAGATTCTGCATCAGGTGATGCTAAACCTTATGGGGAAATTTGATTCAGTTCTTGGCCAGTTTGGTTCATGTCTTAGTTACTTTTCTCTCAATGCTGAGGCAAAATATCCAACACCCACAAGTTAAGAGAGGAAAAGTTTGTTTAGTTCACGGTTTGTAGAGGCTTCAGTCCGTAATCGGCTGGCTGCAAGGTAGGGTGGCTTCTCAGAGAAGAACAGTTCATGGTGGGCAAAAGGTAGCAAAAGCAACAAGGGAGGGAGAAGCCAAGCCTCTTTCTGTCTCAGGCTGCTGGGATTAGGCTACTGGGATTAGGGCAATGCTAAATCAATCAGTGTACTGATTTAATACTCACCTTTAATCCTAACACTCTTAATCCTAGCATTACACCATGAATCAATTACACACTGTAGATTCAGCCACCTCTGAAAAAGCCCCACCTCTCTCTGCATGAGGCTTTGTGGGGAACATCTAGACACAAACCATAGAAGTTCACAACCACAATCATGAAACAAATTAAATTTATGAACTAAGGTATGTCTATTTTTGACATTTACTAATATTTGATATTAATATTTTAACAGGCAAAGTGTTCCTTTGTTGTTTTATTTAGGATTTTCAGTATTGCCAAATAAAATATCTCTGTCACACATTTTTTTGTGGATGACAGTTTATTCATTCATGGGGGGGTTGCTTTCCTTTATCTATGAGAATAGAAAATAATGTCTTAATTCATGGAATAATCATTTTAGAATCTCTTCTTATGTAAGAAATAATAATAAAATATGCCCATATTTTCTCTTATTAACAAAAATCTAAAGGGGTGAAATATAGATGGCAACTTGTACATACCACAGCAACAAAAGTGACAGCCACCCCCTGCACCAAGTATATTTTCTTTATTTGTGAGAATTATACTACTCTGATCTCAAATTGGGTGAAGACAATAGGCACAGCATAATTTCTGTTCTTTTACATTTACTTAAGCTTGCTTTCTTGGCTAATATGTGCTCTCTTTTAAAGAAAGTTTCATGCACTGGTGAAAAAATTTGTATTCTTGCTGGGAGGGATAATCTATACATATCTATTAAGTCCATTTGCTCAAAGGTTTTGTCCAGCTCTGGTATTTCTTTGTTGATTTTCTTTTTGGCCTCGTTGATATGTCTATTTGTGATGGTAGAGTATAGAACTATAATTGTGTTTACATTTATCTGTCTTTTATGGCTAGTAGTACTTGTTTCATAAAGATGGGTGTGTTGTTGTTTGGTGCACATATGTTAGTAATTGTTATATTTTCCTGTTGGATTGTTCTCTTAACAAATATGTACTGATCATCTTTGCCCCTTTTGATCACTTTTCACTTGAAGTCCACTTTGTCTGAATATAGGATATCTATACCTGCTTTTTTAAAGTTTTCTGTTGCATGGAATATTATTTTCTATCCTTTGATTTTAACATACATGTGTTTCTTGTATACAGCATACTGTTGGATTTGTTTCTTGATCCATTCTGCCAATAAGTGTCTTTTAACTGGGAAATTGATACCATTCACACTGAGAGTTCTTACTAGTAGGTACTGACTTTTTCCTATCATTGCCTTATTTTCCTATTGCTGATTCTCTATCTTTCCCTTCTACTTAACTGCTCACCCTACCTGGTGTATTCATCCATTAGAACTTTTGTTATTGTTAGCTTAGCTGTCTTTTTTTAGGGTATCCTTGATGATTTTTTTGGAGTGCTGGTTTGGTGGTCATAAGTATCTTATATATATATATATATATATATATATATATATATATATATATATATCCTGTGATCTTAGCAAATGCCCCATTTATCTGTTTTGTTATCAGTCCTGATATCATTTCAAATAATTTGAACTTGTGACTTTTAGTTTCTGCCCCTTTGAATGGGCCATAAAGGAAAGATGAGAAGGAAAAGACAAAATTCAAAAGTGAAAAAGAAAAAAGGAGAGAAAATAAACTAAAAGAAAAAAAAAACACCCAAGCCCCCAAAATCCTGATGAAAGAAAGATAAAAACAGTATTTTGCATGCTTATATCTGGTAATTTGAACAATTAATTTGAAGACAACAATATGTAATATAACAACCATTGGTGAATTCCTACCATCTCGTTTAGTGAAGCTCTGTATCATTTCTAATGTTTTTTCATTATTTTTTATTCTCTTTAATGGTTTGATCAATCTTGCATTCTCACATCTGGTAATCTGAGCAACTTTGTTGAAGATAACAATATGTAATATAATAACCACTGTTAATACCTGTCATTTTGTTTTGAACCTTGTATCACTTTTATTGTTTTTGTGTTGTTTTGTTTTTGTCTATATTGTTGTTATTTTGTTATTTGTTTTTATTCTCTTTAATAAAGAACAGTATAAAATAGAAAAATAAAAAATAGATTAAATCAAAGAAAAATTCCCATGTTTTTGAATGAGTTACTTCTTTTCAAAATCTGCAGTCTTAGGATCTAGTCTATTACAATTTGGGTAACACTGCACATAGGAACCATGTCCATGCTCAGGAAGGAGAAGTGCCAGGTAATGTCATCCGAATAATTTTAAGTCAATGAAAGCACTTAGGATTGCTTTTCTTACTTTGTTTGGATCATCTTATCCTTGTGAGCAGCTGTTTTCAGCTTTAAATTATATCAAATACAATACAGGAAACAGAATAACAGGTGACCTGAGTGCTACATGTGTTGCTCTCAAACTAACAAAGTGTGAGCCAGGGTTTAACAAATCACCAGCACACATAAATAGCAAAGATTGCATTGTGCAAAAGCACACCAAATGCAGACTTTTATCTTTAAATAAAAGCAGTGTGTATCGTTGAAAACTATGTTATTATCTTTTTCTTTTAGGAAAAAAGATGTTAATGTATGAACTGATTTTTTTCCAAACCAAAACCTCAGCATTCCTGTTTAATTGCAGTGTTGGCACTTGGCAATAAATAAATTGGTTTTGGGTTTCAGTTTGGACCCTTGAAGTTTCTCTAAAAGTTTTGCCATCATTGATCTGTTGGTTAAAACTCAGTGAATATCAGTTGATATTGTTTTGTCAAAGCATATTCAAACCAACAGTAAGATATAGTTAAATAGCAAAAGGGAGTTCTAGATCATGTGCTATTTGTCTACACCAACTCAATCCTATACTATCCCAAGAACTGAAAGTCAGTTATAAAACATCCTAGACAATGTTCTATAAAAATAACACATAAAAATAGATCCAGATGCTTCCTGAGGTTAACAACATATGCTGCCCAGAAGAGGAAGAGAAGTGGCTGGAGTTGCTGGGGTAACAGCTGAAACCACACAGGAAGTCTCAGAGGTGAGCTCAGTTACTACACCCCACAGGCCAGCGCAGAGAGCATTTCACAGGTAACCTTGACAACAACCTCTTGTCCTTCCTCCCTTTTATCCAAGAATCAGTAACAGAAAACATTTAATTTGGGGGGGGGAGGGTACCAGGAATCAAACTCAGGACCTTGCACTTCCCAAGCAGGCACTGTGCCACTGAGCTAAATCCCCAGCCCAACATTTAATTTTAAAAATAATATTGATTCAAAATTTACACTGAAATCCTTGGCTGATTTAAAGTGGGCCTTCCTCCTATAGATTCTCCCAGTATTTTTACTCTAACAATTGTCTGTGTTAGAATGTGCCATTAACTGATTTTTCAAATGTGCTAGTGCTCAGATTTATTTTTTTTTTCATTGTAGGGGATGCTTTTCAGATTTTCAACAATTTCTCATAGGCACAGAAACTTAACTTTAGATTCTATAATTTCGTGAGGAATTTACTTCATTGAGTTTTGTTGGTTTTTTTTTTTTTTACCGAAACTGAGAAAATCACTGATTCATTTCATTATTATTGATTTCAGAAATGAGCATGAAATAATTTTTTAGCTTCTGTTTTTTGTTTGGGGAGGACAAATATTTTGTGTCTTCATTTGTGTTTCATTGTTTACCAGCTGAGCCAAACAAATCTGTAGACAATCCGTGTCCCAAATACTGTTTTGTGGGACTTTATTTTGGGGGGATTATTTCTTTTATTTTGGTCTTGTGGTTATTTTACACAAATTACTTTAACCCAAAAAAACTGGATAGTAAGGCAGTTATCCTAATTTTTTAGATGAAAAATCTGAGATTAAGGACATTTAGTGACTCACAAAAGGACAAGTGATAAATATGCGTCTATGCATTTATGCAGTATATTTTGGTACTTGCTTATACTTTCATCGGCAAAGAGTAAGAAGGTAAATTGTGTATTTATTCTCATCCTGCTTTTCTGTAATCAATAATCAAAAATGTTCTGTCAAATCTTCTATCCAAAAAAAAGGCCTTTCCACAAAATCACTTTATTCTTTACACTCATAATTGTAAGACTAGATTCACTTTATTCTTATATGATTTGTGCATTCAAATCACGCACAAAGTTTAATTATGAAAGACAAGGACAAAGCTGGAATAAGTTACATTTTTGCCTCCAGATAGGTTCGCTGTGATACAAAGACAAATGAGGAGTGGAGAAGTTGCTCTGAAAGGCTTGAAAAGGACACGGACTTGGAGTTTTCTGGAGGACACAAACCGTGGGCAGTGAGAATAGAGCCACCAAGCCCCGGCACCATTGTGCTGCCTCACCAAGGAAGGGCTCTCGCACATTGCAACGTGGAAGCACGCCCTTTCTCACTTCAGCTTCCCAAATGACTGCTCAGTGTCCTCCAGATCAGAATTGCATCTTTGATGTTTGACAAGCTGCAAGCCCTAAGCCAGACCCTCAGCAGAAACTCCCATTTAAGAAGACAGAGTCCACATTCTCCAAAATCCTCTCTAAGCGCCAGTGCAAGCTTCTACCGACACATTATCTAAGTATGGGTCCCAGCACTCCTCAGTCTTCATTGCTGCTCCACCCTAATTCAGCCATTTGCCTCTAGAGAGAGAAAACCATCACAAAAAGCTGATTCCTGAATGTAGCTCCTCCCTCTCCATGAAGGGTAACCTGTGTCTGCCTTCCTCATCACATACACGAGCTGTAATGCTGAAACATGGAGTTCTGAGGGAAAATCTCATGGAAATTTTATTTTATTAACCATCATTTTACCTTCTTAACCATACTGTCAGCTTCAGAACTAAAAGGTTGCAGAAAAAAATCAAACCACCAAGCTATTTTGGTAACATTGCTCTATATAATAATCTACCTTAACAACAGCATCATAGCCCTTTACTGATAGGCCGATAATATTGTTTCTGACAGAAGTTGTAAAGACCAAAGAATTTCAAGTTATAATAAGCACTACAAAAACTTTTATCCAGTGCTGTTATGTCCACTTGGTTCCGTTTTATTAATGACATATGTTGTTTCCGGTGAAACACTGCCGAAAATTGGAGCAACAAGAAAAAACATGAATAATAAAAGCTTCAAATCTCCATATCAAATTGTATAAACGTGTTTCTGCTCCATATTCAGTATTCTTCCTGTCTACATTTTGTATAGGACACAGTAGAAAATTTATGTTATTTCATGACCCCATTTTGAACTAGCATCATATCAGTACTTCATCACTGAATACTTATTATAAGCCCTTTTAAATGTTTCATAACTTTCAATTATATGATCATATGATCATATCATATATACTTAAGCCTTATATTACTTTGTACACAAGATTTTAGCTGGTATTTAGCAATTCAAATACTCTTGAGGTTAAAAGAAAATCTGAATGTTATGATTGTTTTGTCTACATATTTTCTAGAAGAATCACTGGCTCAAAACGTTTTGCTATTTTTAAAACTTCTGCTATTTGTGCTAAATTTAGAACAGCAATGGTCTACTAATACATAGATTGGCAGTTTATGCAAATAGCCTACATGTATTAATTTATCCTGACCAGCAGTTTTTCACATTTAAGAGGCTTGATGCTAGAACTTGGTTTATGTGGTGTTGCCATCTGGTGGCTACGGTGGAAAATTACAGTCAGAAGTGAAATTTCAGAAACAAGGTGAACAGACAGCAAATAGCACAGGTCTTGTAAGTTTACAAAAAGCGTTCTTTCTCCTAGAATTTTAAAATCTTGTTTTCAGAAGTCTTAAAAATAAAGTTTACAAACGGTCTCACGCTAGTCTTTAATTCATCCATTAACCTGAATTCCTGGAGCACCGCCCACGCGGCGGAGTCGATTCGGTGCTCAAGTCATGACCGTGTCTAGGGCCTGACCTCAAGCATTTCGTCTTTTAATGAGGGCTTAAAAGCGAATTTATCCTGACAAATTTGACCAAAAGCTTTTGTAAATGGCAAGCGATATTTATTATGGAATTTAGATCATCTTCCTTTTATAAACTACGCAGTATTTAACTGTGGTTAGCAGCCTCCCAAATTGGCTCCTAATCACCGCACACGTCTTAGTGTTCGCGCCACTTTGTAATCGCCTTACTCCTCTTCCCGGAACTGTGATTCTGTGTGCTTGCTTCTTTGTGCGTCTATCTCCGCCTCTCTGTTTGTCTCTCTCTTTCTGTCTCTCACTTCCCCCTGCCCAAGATATGAGCAGGCCTCTGCTGAAGCGCACAGGGCCAGAAACTGACCTCACTGACAGCCCTGGAGGACCTGCCGGCAGCCGGTAGCCTTGTGAGCAGGGCAGGGGCTCACCCTCCGAGCTGAGCCTTCAGAGGCCTGTAACCTCCTCAGAGGTTATACAGCAACCTCACAAATACGCCTGCTCCAGTCACCCGGCTCAGCCGTGTCCCTACACCTGACCCACAGGAATTGTGAGATAACGTGTTACTCTTAAATAGCTAAGTAATAATAAAAGGACTTTGAAATCTGATACAACATTTGAACATTGATTTCAATATAATTAATAAAATTAAGCCCTCCACAAAATTTAAAATACAGTTAAGGTACGGTTAGTTTAGCTATTTTTTAAGACAAGCACTTGAAGTATCAAATATACAAATAAAATTACTGCAATATCTTTTGGCATTCTTATATGTATTTAAATCTATTCTAAAATGCGGTAATAGTTTTTAAACTTCATTTTTTTATTGTTCCCAAAATTTTTTATTTTTGTCTAAGACTATTCCTCATACCTTTCATTAGCTGCATTAACGTGTCTTTTTATATTCTACTAGGCTTACATTAATTTCTTTAGAACAAAAAGCACGATATTTCAGGAAATGGTTGATCAAACAATGGACTTTAGCTGGAATTTGTTTGCTTCTCCTACAGTGATGTAAGTCAAGCTGCAGGCACTCAAGGTACCTCTTGTTTTAAACTTCATTTCTTACACAAGTGAGACATGTTAAACTCTTACCATGACATTGGTTTGGATATTTAGGACCCTAGGAGGTATCATTTTATACTCATGGATTTATTATGTTATTTTATTTTTATTTCACATACCAGGTTGGCCTTGCCTATTTTTTTTCCATAGTATGAGAGTTCTAAAATACAAAGACTTTCTACAGCATTGAAATTTCAGATTGTGTCTACTTACCCTTACCTAATATATCCACACAGCGGCCAGACTATCCTCTCAAACGCCAGCTTCATCTTTTCTCCTCCATTACAAACCTTCAGTGACTCTGAAGGTTTAATTTAAGATCAGTGTCAAAAACAATCTCATTACCTGCCTGCTTCTTCGTCTCGCTCTTCTGTGCCCCTCCCAGTTCGCATAATCTCATCCTGCATTAGCCTCCCTTAGATATCAAATGCACTGCAGTAAGTATTTGAGGGTAATTTCTGTCCTTGGGGATTTTTCAGTCTAGTTGAAGGAAGTAACACAGTATCACGGTAAACAGTATCAAAACACAGCGTCTTCTTAGTATCTTTGGGACCTAGTATAACACCTAGAACAGAGCTGCCCTGCAAGAAAAGGATTTGTGATTACATTAAAGCAATAGCATATTGGAATAATAAAGCAGATGAAAGAAAGTATGTGTAAATTAATTTCACATTAATACTGTAAATTAATTATGTGTAAAGCATTTCAAACATACACAAAATTACATAAACTTATTGGAAATTGAAGCAGCATGATGTATAACACATCAATAAAAGACATAGAAAAGATGAGTTTAAGAAAATCTTCATTGAGCTGGGCATGGTGATGCACACTTGTAATCCCAGTACTTGGGAGGCTGAGGCAGGAGGATTGCTTTGAGTGGGAGGCCAGCCTGGGCTACATAGTGAGTTCAAGGACAGCCTGAACTACATAGCAAGATCCTGTCTCAAAAGAAAAGAAAAGAGAAAATCTTCAATGAAACACACTATAAAATTGCTTAATGGGGGCTGGGGATTTAGCTCAGGAGCACAGTGCCTGCCTGGCAAGCGCAAGGTCATGAGTTTGATTCCCGGCACCAGAAAAAAAAAACAAAAAACAAACTGCTTAATGGATGTGTCTTCCCTTCATACATCCACACACACATTTATACATAAAAATAATAACTTCCTACATTATCTGAGAATAAATGGCTAATGCACAGAATTTTAACTTTTAATGAACCATTAAAATGAAATGATAAGATTTGCTTTTTTCCTAAACCTAACATTAGAGTGTCACTCACTACAAAGAACGGCATGTGTTTTCGTGGGTTTTTTTCCTCTGTACACACCCATACAGTTGAAAACTCAAAATAAATTTAAACTCATCTTTACAGAGTGTGACATTCCCGATGTACTATTTTACATTAGATTCTATTTCAGGAACAAGTAAATTCACCAAGCTCCTCAGGGTGACTCCACCATCTCCTGGCTTCTGGAGTGTCTGCTGTCCCTCTTCCATCTCCCAAGCCCTGAGTGCTGATTGGTGGCAGGTTCAGAGAGTGAGATGCTTGTAAACCAGGGCACTGTGATCCTCCTCCCTGTGACATCTCACCCGCCGGGAGGCCAACGTGGGCTTATTCTCCTGGAGAGTGCAGCTTCATCTTAGGTGCCCAGAGTTTCCAGCCCTTCAAGCTGCGGGGCTACAGAGAACATGACAGAAGCACAGGGGCCTCCAGAGCCTAAGAGATGCAGCTGGGGGGATTGCTATTCCCATTATCTTCGAATTTATTTTCTCAACTGTTGTAAATGCAAAAGCAAGAAAAATTTTACAAGTCAGACTTTTTATATGCAAGGTGTTTCCTCAAGTTTTCCAAGGTTATAAAAGCCGTGATAGTTTCACTTTTTCCTGAAGGAATGGCCACTTGTTGATGGTGGAAACAAGGCCCAGCACGAGGTGTCCACGTAGTTTACTGAGGATAGTGATAAGAGAGGCGAAGAGTGGTGGTGAGGCCAAACAATGCCTCTGCACGGTTGTCCAACATCGATGCTGCTTCTCTGAACCACAGAGGTGTCCTCTGAGTTTATGGGACTCTACTTCAAGTCAGATAAGATGAACTTTCCTGCCTTTTCTGCAGTGTGGTCCTCTGCAGATCCAGGAGGAGATGAGGACCTGTCGCTCTGAGATGTGGACACAGCCTTGGAAGTCATCACAGACTTTATGAGAATCGCTTCATCACCACTTACAGGCTTCTAGGTAGGACTTGTATATACCAGATAGCAAGAAGAAATGTTTTTATTCAAAATAAAGAAAAATACTCAAGGAGCAATTAAAGTTCATGTTTCAGTGCATTGGGGAAAATGAGTTATATATTACATAAAATACATATAATATGTACATCATATAATAATATACAGAGTCCATCAAAAATTTACACACACTTCAGTGAAAGAAAAGCTAGTATAAATATTTCAATACTAAATTTATTAAGACATCATGTGGCCAGGGATATAGCTCATGGGCACAAGTGCCTGCCAGGTAAGCACAAGGTCCTGAGTTCAATTCCCAGTACAAAAAAAAAAAAAACACAACATCAGGAGATTAATACAGGTTGCCTTTAGAGCCTCTAAAATTATAAGAGGTGCTCAAAGTGGTGGCCACGAGCATCCAGAGATTTAGTACTATGGCAAACTGCTGCTTGGGTAACCTTGGTCACTGAGACTGCTGCACATGTATTTTCAATTTCTTCTCTAAGGGCCGGCAGTGTGGTGGGTTTTCTGAGATATACAATACCCTCTAGAGTCCCCATATGAAGATGACACCATCTATTGAAAAACAAAAAACCATACTATTTTTCTTTTCCTGAAGTTTGTATACATTTTTTTTTGGCGGACTCTGAGTATTCAGATGGTCCAGCAAATAGCAAGAGATTTATAGAAAAAGCAGAATAGAGACATCAGGATAATTCCGTATTTATGATCATTGTAGCTATAGATTTTGTTCTTATAGTCCAGCATCACAGAATGGAGAGAGTAATTCACTACAGAACGCGAAAATTTAAGCTAAAAACAACACACAGCAAAACAGGAAACATTTGTGATTTGTGGTGTAAAAATTAACGAGGTTTTCCCTCTTCGGCCACCCGAGCCTGCAGCTTTTCAGGCTGCCCACTTCCTAACACCTCTGCTTATCTGTGCTCCGTTGTGTTGTTGCAATTCACTTTTATCATACTAGGAGGGCACTTCCTGGAATTTCAACGCCTTCTAGTACTACCTCCCATGAAATTAACCTACTTTCCCTTCTATCTCTGAAACAATGGCGTTAATCAAGCCCACTAACAGTGGGAATTCCAGCATATACTTTACTTGGAAGGTCCTTATAAGTGAGGAAGAAAATCCACTCAAATACGATTTTCATTAGAAACCACATGTGGTAGGTTATATGGGATGTGTGAATTATCATGACTTTTCTATTATAATGAAGTTCATCCTCCCAAATATTTATCGAACAATGTTCCTTTATTCTCAGAGAATGACTAAAAAGGATATTTACAGATTAGTGCAATTTCAAGATTAAAAGAAGACATGATCCAGAGTATGACTATAGGATCTGTCCTCATAAAATCTTAAGTTTTAAACGGTCTCTTATGTGTCCAACAACCCACTGCATTTACGAATTTTACTTTGTAATTGTCCTCCCATACACTCCTCTGCTGTCCTGGAACAGCCCAGGAATGACTGCACTGTATATTCCACAGTATAGTCGGTGTAGAAAATCCTTATCCTATATTCCTATGTGGTATTCTTATCCTCTGCTGGTTTATCTGCAACAGTAATCAGTAAAAAAAAAAAAAAATGAAAGGAATACAAATAATTGCCTCTGAGAAAATATAAACAAAAAATTCCTACTATTTGCAATATACAAAGAAAAAAATTACGTATGCTAGTTAGTCCATGTATTGCCAGAAAATTTTTTTAAACTCCCTATCAAGATTGTTATAGCTTAGAAGTTAAAGGCCAACTGTGAAGTATAATATGAAAGATTCCATGAAATAATATTATTTATAAAGAAAGATAAAGATAAGCTTACTTCCATTTCACTTGTTTCAGTCTAATTCCCTTTACTTGATTTGAAAAGAAAAAATATTGGAGAGCCCCATATTATTCCATAACCAAAATAGAAATCCTTTCCATTCAGTGACCTGCTTTGAATGTGATTTAGTTCTGCTTGATAATATGCTAATCCAAGGGCTTCATTTCTTTTCCCTAAAGGTCTGAGTTTATTGTTTCTGCACTCAAATCAACACCCATCAGACAGCATTAAGAATGTGCACTAAACATCTAGGAACACCTTTGTCCTTACTTGAAAGTTTCATGCACAATGACTATACTCTATTATGTATAAATACCACAGTATCTTTTTAAATTTTAAATTAAATTATTTAAATGAGCACATACATACATAAAATTATGCATGTCTGTAGGAGCCATGTGATGTCTACATATATATGTACATTATGTATTGTAAATCAAGTTAAGCATATCTATCAAATTAAGCACCTGACATTTTTTGATGAAAGCATTCAAAGTCCCTTTTTCTAGGTTTTTGAAGTACATCATTATTAAATACAATCCCCCATGTGCACAATAGCACACCAATCACTCTTAACTATAATTTAGAATCTATTAATCATCACCATCAACAGTTTTTCTTTTACCAGGTTTATTATAGGCAAAATATGATTCAAAAAATTATTTTTAATAATTCAAAGACAAGAAAAACAAAGACTGATGAACTGTTCCAGACTAAACAACAATAAAGGCATCACAGCTGAGTGCACTGGCATGGAGGAAGGAGACCTGGAAATGATATTGTGGGGACAGGAGAAGCCAGGTTACACACTGGAGCAGAGTACTGCACCAGGACTAAATTCCCAGATTCTGATCTCTGTACCTTAATATAAGCAACTGATAGCTACACAAAGGTTACATGGGAGTTCCTTCAAATACACTTGCAACTATTCAGTAAATTAGCAATTATATATTTATGGCAATATAAATTTTTTAAAAGATATGGTAAACTAGATTTTAAAAGAAATATGTACAACTATAAGCTAATTATTTCCTTTTTATGTTTTGTTTTGGGTACTATGGATTGAAACTAGGGTCTTTGTACTGAACTATGTCACAAGCCCTTATTTTATTTTCTTATTTTGAGATAGGATCTCACTAAGTTGCCCAGCATGGGCTCAAACTTGGGATCCTCCTGCCTCAGCCTCCCAGAGTGTAGAGATTACAGACACACACATGCCTGCTATTCTCTTTCTTATTTATGATATCAGGAAGACAAGACATTGAAATGATTTCCTCTATAGATAAGGAAAAGATGCAGACTGTTTATCAAGGGTTCTTTAATTTGGTCCTGTAGGTGATTC
>NW_004955413.1:7186017-7219704 GCF_000276665.1 Chinchilla lanigera | reverse complement strand
AGAGATTAAAAAGATGAAACATATTCTTGCCACACAGACAACCAGGTCTCATGTGCCAGTATTTTAAGAACAGAAAGAGAACTAGAATATAACCCGAAATAAAGTTTTTTGACTGATGTTTTTGTTTGCTTTGCTTCGATTCTCCCCCCGGCCATAGGTAAAAGCTACGTATTTGTTAAAAGATGTGACTCCATCGAGCACCCTGCCCAAAACAAGACTTCTATTTCAGCCAAATGGTGTATCAAGTGCCAGAACTCCCTTCCTACTGAAGACAACTGAAAATGTTCAATAAGAAAAGGTTGGAATCTTCTTGCATCAGTTCATAACCTGATGAGAAGCAGATTCCCACTCAGGCTGGAGTTTATGTAAAGGTGGTGTGGTGAATTGACAACTGGTAGTCAACTTGTAACCCCCAGCTGAACTGAACAGGCATGGTGCTGGGTGTGGGAGGCCACCTGAGGATTGTTGCCAGCAGCTTAAGAGGCAGAACTGGAGAAGAAGAAGAAAGACTGTTGGGAACTGTGAGAGGCTGTTGGGAGCTGGTAGAAGCTGTAAGGAGTTGCTGGTTTTCTTGGAGCTTGTCGTGCTGGCTTTCCTGATGAACTTGGCTGTTCGTTTTGGAGGAGGAGCTCAGGACCTTGCTGGCACTGAGAATAGCTTTGGTTCACTTTGGAGGAGCTCTGGTCCTCACTTTGAGCATCGCTTCCTGGCTCCGGAGGTGAAGATTGTGCACTGCCAGTCTCCTGGAGAAGTTTGCTGCATTGGCTTTCCTGATAGGAAGTTGGCCGTCCTGATCACTGAAGGAGCTCAGGACCTCACTGTTGCTGAGGATGGCTGTGGTATCTTTCAGGGGAGCTTTGGTTCTTACTTTGAGCGTCACTTCCTTGCTCCAGTGTAGATACTTTGACCTGCTAGCACAGATCCTTCATCCCCCTGGCATAGACTTTCTAGATTCCACCACTGACCATTGGGCCTTCCCAGTGCAGATCCATGAAACAGGCCTGTGTGAGACATTGTCGTGCGCTCTGGGTCTGCAGCTGGACTCATGGGAGGCATTGTGATGAGCTTTAGGCCTTCAGCTGGACTCGTGCAGGACATCATCGTGGGATCCAGGCCCTCAGCTGGATTCTTGGTCTCTAGTGTGTGCACAGATTTCCTGCATGCTCTTGTGTATGATTCTTTGGTGACTATTATAAATAATCTTCTGAAATATGTGTCCTGTATTACATTGTTCCCTTTGCAATAAGCCCAAAACCAACACAGGTGGGAAGCTCGAGGGTAAGTGAAACACTGACACCAGTCTTTCCCTGGGTGGAAATCATAGGCTGAATAATGAATGCACCCAAGGTGTAGATTCTACATAACGAATCCACCCAAACTGCATAGGGCTGAGGCTCAAAGGGATACATTTTCAGCAAAAATCACACTGGAACTGTCTTGAACCTTGGATTTAGGCAGAAGAGAAGAAACCCCCCATCTAATAATTCAGAATTAGCATTTTTTATGTAATTTGTTATAGGAAGAAAAAGAAATAAAGAAAATAAACGAAACCAAGTGGCTTGTGAGGCATAGGCAGAACACACAGACATGTTAGGAAAGGGCATTTAAACAGGTAACCTAGGAAACTTGTTCTATAAAGGTTCAGTAATGAAGTACACATGGGCTAAACATGGACTAGAAAGAAATGACCAGGTAGATACTAACTATCACAAAACACATGAAGCACACAGTCAGCATTCTTGGGGTCTTAACTTCACCACCAACTGGTGACGCTTATCTGGCCTCTGCCCAAGAAACACAAAGTAAACACACAGCTGTTAACTGGTTAAATGGAAAGCTCAAGTTGTGGCCAGGCTCACAAGATTCTGCTTCTCTCCAGCAGAGAAAATGTGTTCCTGACCACAAGGATCTTCTGACAGCTGGGCCTTCTTACTGAGACCTCACATCTGACCCCACAAACCACACCATCATCGAGGTGCAGCAGAATTGGAGCGTATAAAAATTTCTTAACCCCAAATTCAGGTGACCCTCTCACTCCTTGCACCTTCCAAGGTACTAAGTTCAACAACCTAACCCATGTCTTTCCTTCTGTGTTGTGCCATAAACGCTAAATGGATTGATTTAACAGTGTGCTTTGAGCATCCTAACTTGGCCCATGAGCCCTTCTGTTCTCTGACTTCTGGGATGGTCTGCCTGGGAGCATAAGTAGAGGACAGAGTTACATCCAGGCGTCCTTGCAGGATACCTCTTGCAGGTTTGTGGCCCAGAACTCCAATACTTACAGGACCCCAATTTAGAATTAAAAATGACCCTGATGAAACTGGGCATGGTGGTGCACACCTGTAATCCCAGCACTCGGGAGGCTGAGGCAGGAGGACTGCTGAGAGGTCGAGGCCAGCCTGGGCTACATAGTGAGTTCAAGGCCAGTCTGAACTGCGTAGGGAGATCTTGTCTCAAAAAAAAAAAAAAAAAATGACCCTGATGAATACTACCCTGAGACTTCTGACAAAAACAATGTTTTCCTTGAGGAAGCCTCTACCTTCATCTCAGGCCTCAAATGCTAGCCATAGCTGCTCGAAAAGGAAAAAGAAAATTGCTGTACACCACAAAACTTCAAACACTAGGATCATCAGATACCAAGTGTAAATAAATACTGTGTTTATTATCATTCAAGAAATAAAGACAGCTTAAATATGAATAACTCCTAAGGTTGTTTTAAAACACATAACAGAACTCCTAGGAATACACATATAATAGTTTAAACTGCTAAAAATTAATAAATAGTTTTACAGCAGATTTGAATTAAATGTAAACCTAAGGGTTTATATAATACTGTCTTTCAAAACGGAAGGTATATATATGCATGTATGTGTTTTTACGGGTATATGTACACATATTCTTATATATTATAAATAATGTATAAACATATATGTATATATTAGTTATATAAAGCATACTATAAGTCAATATAACTGATCACTTACTATCACCTTAAAAATTTATATTTGGTTTTATTCTGTGCACCACATACTTTTGAGCATATGCTTTTGTTATGGTTAGTAACTGTATGACGCTTCCTTCCTTTTTGAACTACACTTTCTCAAACACCTTCTCTTGTTGTTCCTGTTCTAGTGAGCTCCATTGGAAAATAGAATTAGCTGTGAAAGCAAGAGAAGACGCTTTTTAAACACAATCCTCCCAGCGCCCACATGTTAGACTCTGAACGCGCTCCAGAAACTCACATTCCAGACGTGCCATTCCCCATCCATATCCATCTGTTTTCCCCTGGGTCAAAAAATAGCCCGATCCAGCACTGATTTGGACCAAGCAGGGGTCGAAGGAAGGCCTGAAAATGAAACAAAATATATCACGTAACAAATTCTCATCTGTTCCATGAACAAGAAGACATCCAGGCAGAGGAGCCCGCTGTTCCTGTGGCCGGAGCCCTGCTCCTCTGCTCATCCTCTCCCCTCCGTCCCTGTATCTGCATTTTCCAAAATGATCTTCCACTATTACATTATTTATTTATCTTAAAAATGAGTATCAGTGTCATAAATTATTAAAGGTTCAGAAAAATGTAAAACATAAATATTGTACAATTGGAGATTTGTTAAGTAATTTTGGATACTTTATGACAAATTCATGCTTCAGCATACTGAGGGATACAGAAAAATGATCATCACATACTCTTAAGTGAAAGAAGTAATTTTCAAACAAATTCAGGAGCAGATAGGTGAAGATATGCATTAAAGCTTCTCCTAGGAGAAAGCCTTTCTGTAGTTTAGTAGTTACAAATGATAGAGGGGGAGATATCTAAAAGTATTTACTACATTTAAAATGGAATGCTCCATATTGACATAATACATAATTTCTCATTAAATGAGTGAATATGTTTTAAATTATAGGCTTATCTTTATATTTTATTCTATCAAACAGAAAATTATTTCATGATTTGATATTATGAATTTTTTTATATTGCAAGTTTAAACTTATCAAATTTACATATAAATGTGTTTTTTCCTAAATGATAAGTAGAGGTTTCAGGCTAACATTTTACTTCTCTATGAAAACACATGTTGGGTATGTGGATGATTTTCCTTAGTAATCAATTAAAATGAAATTTTCAGGACTATAGCATTGCTGGTATATTTTCACTTTTTATAATTATCTTTAGGGATATACATCTTTATATATCAGAACACTGATCAAATAAATATTACCTATATGGTAGATGCAATGAAAATCACAATGAGGCTAACTGGGAACACTGGTTATACATTTACAGTCATCACTATCATCTCCATTTTTTCAGATAGACCCAGAGAGGTTCACTAATTTACCTAAAGTCATCCAGCTAGTGTCCAATAAAGATAGGTGTTATCCCCAGGCAGCCTGGGCCTGGTTCCTAATGGGAATTCCTAGATTACGCTACCTTCTGGCTTTTGGTTACCAGTGTAGGGATAAATAACTACCGGATCCAATTTACCAAAGGGCTCAGTTTTATCCAGGGAAAGGCACACTTCTCTGTGAGGGCTCCACTGCAGACACCTTAGAAAGGGTGCAGATGGCAAAGACCCAAACTGCTTCCTTAATAATAATGGCCATCATGGTAGGTCACATATATTGAGCACTTAGTAAGTAGCAGGACCATGTGCTTCTCGGCAGGAAGGCATCTCCTGGGAGACTCCTAGCTTACAATTTCAGCCCACATAACAGACACAACACAAAGCATGGTTGAAGGTCCTCATTATCTTAGGCCCAAGAATGAGAGACAAAGTCCAAGAGAATAAAAGTGAATATAAAAGCCAGGCATGGTGGCACACGTCTGTAATCCCAGCACTCGGGAGGCTGAGGCAGGAGGTTCATTGTGAGTTCGAGACCAGCCTGGGCTACAAAGTGAGCTCAAGACCAGTCGGAACTGTATAGCGAGACCCTGTCTCAAAAAAAAAAAAAAAAAAGTGAATGTAAGGGTCTATCTTACCAGTTCATCTTTATCATCTATCTTTAAAAGGGATAATCCATGTTTTTGACAAGTCTGCTTACATTTCTCCCAGGTTTTATTGTCCATGATAATATAATAACACTTTACTCCATAGCAGGTCAAGTACCCCTCACAAGTTTTGCCTACAACACACAAGAATCATTAAATTTCTTGTTATCTAGCATTTTGCAAATCAGAGCAATATATTCAGCAGCCACAGCTTTCAGTAATGAAATACAAAGTTCATCAAGATTCTGTAACTGCCAAGAGATTTCTGCACTCTCACATTCAGTGTAGCATTATTCACAATAAGCAGGTATGGAAACAACCTAAATATCTACTGATAGATGAAAGGGTAAGTAAATGTGTTTACTTATGAGGAATAGTACTCAACCTCTATAAAGAAGTAAATCCTGACATATGACAAGATGAATGAATCTTGACAATGTCATGCTCAGTGAAATAAGCCAGCCATAGAAAGAAAAAAATCTTTGATTCTACTTAAATAAAGTATCTAAAATAGTGAAACTCATAGAAGCAGAGATTAAAATATTGGTGCCCCAGGTGGATCAGAGGAGAAACAAGGAAATGTTCTATGTATAAATTCTCAGTAGTGCAAGATGAATCAGTTCTCTAGATCTGTTGTGGACAATAGTTCCTACAGTTTACAATACTGTATTGTGCAATTAAAAATTTAAGAGGGCTTGTCCATGCTAAATATTCTCACTGTCAAAGAAATTAGAGACATGAGAAAACTTCTGAAGGTGACAGATATGTCTATTACTCTTTATGATGGTTACACAGATATATACATTTGTCCAAATTTATCAGACTGAACATATTAAATACGTGTGTTTTGTATAGAAATAATAGCTTTAAAAAGTTGCCTTAAGTAGTTATTAAATTAATTTCTTAAAAAATATTCTGAAATGCTTTCCAAATATATGAAAGATTTTTGGAACTTTTTCTTTTCCTTCCATTTATTTTATAATGTACCAAATTTTTAAATATTATTGATTCTTTAATAATGAAGATGATAAATTTCTACTACCATACCAAACAGTTTAGCCAGGCAAAAGCTCTTTGGAACACTACATCCTCAAGAAATATTTAGTACTCATTGATTAATGAGATCAATCCAAGAGAACTAGGTCAGTGTGGAAGACAAAAGTTGACTTCGTGAAATTTAACATTTTATCTCTCAGATGTTTTTAGTGGTATCATCACACAGAGTTGCAGGAACATTAGCACTACAGTTAATTTTCCAGATGTACTGCAGGGGAGATGGTAGACAGACAGATAGATAGATAGATAAATAGACAGATGATAGATAGATAGACAGATAGATAAATTGATTGATTTACATATAGACTAAACATCTGAACCCAAAGCATAATAAAAACAGAGATGCACAAACATGTACACACAGACATACACGTAAATTATTTTAATAATAGCATGTAAATAAAAGCTCTGGAGCCCATGTTAGTGTATGTATATGTCTAATGACAGGCTCCATAGTTCATGTGGGGGTTTTTTGGCACTGAGAATCAAACTCAGGACCTTGCACTTACCAGACAGACAGGCCCTTGTGCTGCTGAGCTATATCTTCATGTTAACAACAAAATGGGATTCTTTAATTTCTTATGGGAATAGAAAGATCCAAATTTTCAGGGGAAGTTGCAAACTATCTCACCTTCTGGGAGTAGGAGGGATGCAAGAATGGCCATTGAGTTTAGGGAACTGTAGGGTCTTACTGCTCCAAACATGGCTTTGAAGGACCCAATCTCACATGTGATATAAGCAAACTTGGATACTCAGATCATACCCGTAAGGTATGATCTGAAAAGTTTTGCACTAAAGCCTTAGATCACTAGTAGTCTAAGCCTATTTACTAGACTTCAAAACTTCTGTCCTAGAAAAAATAATGCAGCCTTTTACTAAGGATTTCCAACATACCTGTAACTCGCAAAGGTTTCGCAGCGGTTTTCTCCTTCCCATGACATTGTTTAATTGTCTGATCCAATTTATTTTTAACAATGTCATATTCTAAAGTCCTATTTGTCAAAAGTTCCTTTAAAGAGCTGTTATTTTGTGTAATGTGTGCTTGCCTGAGGTCTTCTGCAATTTTTTCCTTTTCATTTTTTTCCTGAAAAACTAAAATTAATAACATAGATATGATATAAAAATACTCATAAGGAGCAAATATTGAAATTTAAGACAAAAGAAAAAGTCTCACTTTGACAACCAGCTCACATTGTTACTTTAATCAGTAATTTGACATTTAGAAAGTAACACCTCTGTGAACTGACCAAAGAAATGGAAACATTGAATTTCTTACTGTTAGCAACTGAAATATAAAATAAGTAAAATAAAACATCTGAGTAAAATTATGATGATGATACCTTACCTCTCAGTTCATGTTTAACAGCGTATCATTTACAAAAAGAGCAAAGTAAAAATCAGTCAGCACACTAATCGCATCTTCTTAGGAAACCATGTGGACTCAGAATCACGAAAAGACGCCATCATTATAATTAAACATATGGGACACCCACAGGAGGAAAGAGAGTAACAGCCAGATATCTAATTTGATCTGAGGGTGGCATATCAGTGATTTTTTGCTAAAAATGGGAATTTAAATAAAAGAGAAAGCTTAAATACAAGATCATTTTACATTCACATACAGCTTCATTCTAAACCATTTCCTCATTATCCTCTTAGGGGAAAGTCAGGCGAAAGCCATCATTTCTTTCAAACAGCTGTTTTTCCACAAATGCTCATGTCAGATTCACAGTGATCTAACTCAGGTGGCAGCATCTATCTATCAGAAGAAGCTCTCTATCTATCAGAAGAAGGACGGCCTGGATAAGATAGAATGAGACAGCTCGCCACAGCCCCAGAGTCAATGGACCAGATAAATAAAAATGTGTAAATGATATTGTGATATAACCTGGGAAAAAACTAACAAAGCCCAGAGGCATCTGGTACATTCCCTGATGACAGACAGGAAACGGTGGAGGGAACACGGCTAAGTTCTGCACAGTTCGTGTCTAATGCTGTTAAGTGCGGGAGCGACGTACTCAGTTACTCACTCTTTATCACCAATACTACAACTGCCGTCAACAGAAGTAAGCAAAGGATCCCAAGAGCTGCTGCAATGAGATGCCAGGGCCCCGCAAATCCTTCAGATAAAAATGGAAGAAAATAATCATCAGAGAAAGAGCCTGGCCCACTCTTACCCTTAACCAGGGATGCCACTGAAACAAGGGGTCAATATTTTATAAAATGATGTCATACAAATTGATTTAAATTCGTAACCTAGGAATTATAGTTTTAAATTTTTAGCTTTCTGGAGGACACGCAACCACTGTCAAAATCTTATATATAGAACCACTTCTATACGATTTCAAGAGCACCAAAGGCAATAGGCACAATACAAATTAGAGGATACAAACTGCCATGTGCACTCCTCCTTGTGATCACAAAACCAATCAGGAAGAGAAAGGAAACCTCAATATTCTTGAGAAACTGGTAGTCAATATGGATGCTCTGAAGCTATAATGGGGTCCATCCTTAAAGGAACGTTTAGAAACCCACTCTCTTTGCTTTGTCATCAGTCCCATTTTCTCTAGACGATACTGTACTCATCCTTGTGCTTGTGAGGTTCTTGGCATCTGAAAGTTTTATCTCTCCCTATCCCTAAATCAAAGAGGTAGAAGTTTTTAATTTAGAGTTTCATTATGACAATAGTTGATGGGTGAGTAGACATAAAGAGAGAATAGGAGAATTAGAATTTCTCCTCTTATTTAAACTTGTTGTTGTTGTTATTTCATTGCTATTAAGGTTTGGTACATTTTTAAGACATCCGAAATATTTTTATCTGAACACAAACATTGTTAAACATATATTTTTTCATTTCTCTAAAACTTTTATTTCTCTAGCACATGCAGCATTTCTTCAGATTTTATTTTTAAAGGACTCACAAATTCTTCTTGCCCATATTTGAATAAAAATGACCTCCTATTTTCTCAAATTTAAAGGAATGTATTCATCCCTCTGTTCTCACGGAAGACTCTGCTACTCTGCCCCGTTATGGTATTGTACGACCAGCTGACAAAGAGAAGGGCAAGATAAGAATTTTTCTCCAAATGTCAAAAACTTGGCAAGTCCTAAGAAACAGGTCAAGTTAGATGCTTACAACGTATACCTTTGTCATCAGCTTTTCTAGGCCTTTCAGTTGCATGAGGTCCTAGTCTACTCTGTGCCTTTGAAGGAGACTGAAGAAATCTCAGGGTCGAGTAAGTCACCTCCTCGTTGCTCATCTTTAGACTAAGAAGAGAAGTGTACTTTGTATTAAACCTTTGCCATGAGATGATTACTGTTTAGAAAAAACTTAAATTAAAATGTAAGCCTAACAGCAGGGGATACAGCTCAGCGTCACAAGTGCCTGCCCGGCAAGCACGAGGTCCCAGGTTTGATTCCTAGTATCAAAAAACAGAACAAAAATAAAATGTAAGCCTATAGAAACATAGTAGGACTTGATGTGGAATATGTGCATGTGTCTGTGGGTGCGTGTTTATTAATGCCTTAAGTGCCTAAAGCATGTAAACTGAGCCTGATTTATGTAAGAAATGAAAAACCTTTCAACATTTCTGTTTGAATCATTTATGCTTTAGTGTTCACTGCCATGGTTATTAGCAAATATGAAAACAACAAAAAATTCTACCAATAGATTACTGCTGTATTGACCCAACAAATTTTGCTCAAAATGTGAGGCAAAATGTGTACCAACTCAATGTGAGGCAAAATGGGTACCAACTCAAATCACTAAACACTGTCCATTCAAATAATAAGAATTCAAAGCGTTCTGAAAAAAATATGAATATCTTTGGTCTTTAGAAACATATACATTTTGATATGTATGAAATGTAAAAATGTTCTTACAATCTTAACAACTGTACATGACTTTACCAATATTTCCCAAAGTTCACACCTGACATTTGCTGCGAAAGAATTATTTGAGGGTTAATACTTCCAATTCAATACTCTGTACAAAACAGGTAAATAAAAATCTCTTGAAGTGGAGCCTAAGTACCCATATTTTTAATCCCCAATGATCCCATATACATGAAAATTTTAAAATTTTCTAGTATGTTGTTGCCAGAGGAATCTATGTGAAAATAAAATTTGTCAATAGGCACTCACTAGTTACTGTCCATAAAGGATACAATCTGTAACACATATCAATATAGAAATAAATACTGAACAGTAAATACTTAAATTTTATTTTGTTTTTGACATTAATCAGTATAGAAAGATGATATCCAACAAACAGAAACTGTGAAAAACCAAGTGAACACATAACTGTATTATTTTCTAATTCTTTTAACTTATGAAATTGTTTAAACTTAATTATTCACTTTTTCCCTAATTTCCTAAGAAAAAGAAGTCTTTTTTATAGAATCCTTCAAGATGGATAACATGTAAATTGTTAGACCCAAGTAAAAATATAATTTCTTCCCCCAAATTCCTCTTCCTTTTGACAGTACAAAAAGATGATGAATTTTCCATGAATGTGAACTAAAATGTTTATGTCTTTCATAGTTAATGTAGTTCTAATGCAATCAGTAAAGAATGCTTTCCTATTGACCTCATTCTCATGCCATTTGTAATGAAATATTGTATCTCCAAAATAAGTAAGATAGGGCGCTACAAAGATCTGAAGGAATAAAAACAGATCTTACCTGTATCTAAGCTACGTAGCGATGCCAGTGAAAGAAACTGATCCTAAAATGAGAAATATATTGGCTTTTGCTGTCCCAGATCTCAGAGGCTGTAAGACAAAAGGTGGAAATGAATTACCTTTGAATGATGCTCCAGCTCAAATTTTCTCCCCCTCCTCTTGAGCAAAGTGAAAAGAGGAAACTGTATGATTTAAAGCTGACACTGACAGAAAAAGAAAGATGGTCATGGGCTATATATTCCTCAGTCTGAGCTAACCAGCCTCTTGGTTCTCTGCAAAAATAACTGAGACGTAATTGACCTGCGTGAGGACACATTAGTGTTACTTCTTCAATCAAGTTGAAAAACAGCCTGCCTGCTGCGGATGTAGCTCAGTGTTAGGGCACTTTGCCTCAAATGCATACACAAGGCCCTGAGTTTGAGTCCCAGTGCTTACAAAAACAAAATAATAAATAAAGTAAGATCTGGTTGAATACATGGAGCCTTGGATTCAGAAGGGCTTTGGCTTTCAATAAAGCTCTTGCCGCAAAGTGTGGATTCTGGAACCAGGCAGATGTGGTTGAAATTCCGGTAGCTCCCGGGTGTGGCTTCAGGCAGGTCTCCTAATTCTCTAAGTCCTAGACTCACCACAGTAAATGATAGTACCGTTGGCCTCCCAAGGCCACTGTGAGGAGTCACTAAGTAAAGGACTTAACGATAACCCGGCATATACAGTAAGCGCTCACTGAGTGTAAAATATTATTTGAAGTCCAAGATTCAAATCCTTCCTAGCTATAAAAATTTGAACAAATCCTTCTGAACCCTCAAGCCTCAGTTTCTTCACATGTTCAATAAGGGTATCAGCCATTTCATTGTCCAGGGGGAACTGAATGCAATTAGCAGTACAGGTAGGATTACAGACAAGATTCCTTATACTTTAATTTTTTTTTCATTTTGTTTTTATTTTACTTTCCTTTCCTAAACATCTAAGAAGTAGAAGCCATAGGACTGCAACCCAGAAATCTTGGCACAACTGCTATGGCTTAAATATGGTTTGTCCCATCAAAACTTGCGTTGAAACTTGGACCGAACCCAAAGTAGTCATATCAGCATGTGGGCCCAAATGGGAGGTGTTTGAGTCACCAGGAACAAGGCCCCATGAGTGAATGAATGCTTTTCTCCTGAGGGAATTCACCGCCTCACAGGACAGTCCACCTATTATGTTCTGTCTCTTACACACACACCTAGTGGCCCTTCCACTTTCTGCCATGAGGGTGGCAGGAGCTAAAGCAAAATGAGACTCGCATCAGCAGTGACTCTCGGATGTTGAACTTTGCAACCTCCAAAATCATAAGCTCTACAGAATAAACTTCTCCTAAATAATCAGTCTCAGATGTTCTACCATAGCAACAAAATTGAACGAAGGCACGCTGAGCTAGGTTTTCTATTCCCCCATGTCAAATTTGGAGTGTAGGTGTTGAAAAGGTGGGGCTGATACATTCACATAATTTAGGAGCTGGAAAGCAGATGGCAGCACGCCGCCTCTGCTTAGAAAAATATTCTGTAACTTTGAACCTGGGGATTTTTCTTTTCCTTGCCCCCAGGTGATAGCGGTAATGTTGAGGCTTTTTTCTGCTTTGGTTTAGAATTGTCTAGCTGGTGAGAGGGTGGATAATCTTCATGGTGCAGGCTACACAAATGCAGAGCACACTTCTTTCTTAAACATGTTTTATATGTTGTTTGTCAGCTCAGAAGAGTGAGTATCTCATCTGTCTTATTCATTTTTGTAAAAGCTTCACACCTAAGAGGTCTGACACCTACCAATGAATCTGATAAACAAGGAAGATAAATTGATTATAAAACCTGAGTTTCCATAGTTTTATTTTTTTTATTTATTTTTTTTTTGTTTGTTTGTTTGTTTGTTTTGGTTTTTCTCCGGTACCGGGAACCGAACTCACGACCTTGCGCTTGCCAGGCAGGCGCTTTGCCGCTCAGCTAAATCCCCAGCCCCTCCATAGTTTTAGAAAGAGGCAGAATGATACTAATTGGAACATCCAACTATGTTGCTGCTACCTCTAAGCTCTATTTTATTATTCATCTCTGCCTTTCTGGAAAAGGCAACTTCTTTTTTTCAGTGAGAAGACAATATTAGAAGATAACTAACTTCAGAGGGGACTGATTGAAACTCCTAATGATTCTGATTAAAGCAGCACCACAGTGGAAGTACTAAAATTTATCCCCACCAGTTAATAAAACAGAAAGATGAGACATCTGAAGAGCATTTTGAATGTCCTTCCACTGTTTTCCAAATGCATTTTTGTGCGAAACACACACATGCACATACACATGAACAGGAGTCTATAAAGTTTCCATTTATTTTCTGCAACCTTGAGAAACCACATTTTCTGCCCATCCTTTTCTAGTGAAGTGGTTAGCTAGACTTTGCACCCAGCCAGTCACACCTTCCAACCTTCCGGTCACACTTCAAACCTCAGTGGCTTTATCATGTCACAGCAGCGCCCTGTTTTTCCTGTCCCAGGCTGAAGTGAAAATACCTGGGATAACCATTAGTTGGAGGTGGTTTGGGGGGGACAAATCACTTCATCAGGAGGGGTAATCACTCCTGGAGAGATTCCCACTTCCTTATTTTTCCAAACAGCTTTTACACCACTGAAAGACACTAAATTTCAGGCTCTAATAGTGAAAAATGAAAACACCTCTATTTTTACATTTCCTGTTCCTCTAATCACCCCCATTTGCCCTCTTTAAAAGACATTCTAATGCTCAAGATTTAAAATACTCTTGTCCCGAGTGAGCCTCCAACAGTAAAATGAGGGCACCTCAGAACTAAATAAAAATAACAAAAGAATAGCAAACAAGGATTTCAGAGGCCTGCTTGAATTCTGTGCCACTAAGGAATAAAGTGTATTCACAGGTTGAAAGAGAAAATAGTTAAGTATTCTCCCACAATTAAGATTTTTGATTCTTGGGGCTGGGGATTTAGCTCAGCGGCAAAAGCGCCTGCCTGGCAAGCGCAAGGTCGTGAGTTCAGTTCCCGGTACCGGAGAAAAACCAAAAAAAAAAAAAAAAAAGATTTTTGATTCTTAAATCAGTGTTCTCCCCACCATATTACCCAGAGAAATGAGACCTTGTAGATGTACTTTGAGCAGTTCTCATTTGGACAGTCTGTCCAGGCGTACCCTGAGCTCATCATCAGTCAAATCATTCCTGTACCTTTGGGGTTTATTTTAGTTATAAGAGTGTAAAATTCTAGTTTATTAGCCAATAATGTTACAGTCAATTAATGCCAGGGGTCTGTGGTAAAATGTACAGCACAAGCCATATTCACAGGTATCACATCTTAAATCAAGACAAAATAGTCCAACAATAAGATGGTACATGAGCAGATGCCTCCCTGTATCAATAAAATACCTGCCTACTCACTTAACTGTGAGAAGCAGAGGCATAGAACCTGCAAAGTCAGAATAAAATACATAGTCTGCCAAAAAAATATATACATATATGCACACTTCAGGAAATGAGAACCAGTCTGATGTTTTTTCAACAGATGGTGTTACTCTCATAATGGTGACCCGAGAGGATGTTGTATATCTCAGGAAACCCATCATACTCTCAGCCCTTAGAGAAGAAATTGAAAATGCATGTGTAGCAATCTCAGTGGCCAACATTACCGAAGCAGCAGTCTGCCATACTAATAAATATCTGGATGCTAACGGCCACCACTTTGAGCACATCTTGTAATTGTAGAGGCCAAAGGTAACTTGCATTAATCTCACAATATCTCAATAAATTTAGTATTGAAATGTTTATACGTTTTTTTTTTTTTTTGACATGTGTGTAAATTTGGCAGGGGGACTGTATACATAAGCGGAGAGTGGCAGTTTAGTTAGTCCTAGTGAGTCTCGCCAGTTGTCCTTGTGTTCCACATGCAGCTTTGGTCACTCAGAGCTCAAGTGTATCAGGCTATATGTGAGAAATCAGAATCATAGCTGCACCACATCAAAAGACACACTCTCGTCTATGTTTAGCTTTACAGTTCTCTGGTATATGCACTTATGCAAAAATTTGTGGTAAATACAGGTTTCCACAGCAACAAAATGACCACTTCAGACTAAATTATGTGTTTACTAATAATCTGAAGGCAGTAAGGACAAAGCAAAGCAACCGACAAAACTTCTACAGATCACTTATTACACAGAAGCGACTGTTAGCAGGGCACGGTGACGCATGCCTGTAATCCCAGGACTCGGGGAAGTCGAGGCAGGAAGATCACAAACTTGAGCCCAGTCAAGACAGTTTAGCAATTTACCAAGGCCTTGTCTCTGAACTTTTAAATATTAAAATTTTAAAAGGGCACAAAAGAAAGATTTCTAGGTGTTGGGTATGTGGTTTACATCCCTTTAAAAAAAGGAAAAGGCAGAATGTGACGTAGTAGCACCTGGAAAAGCATTGATTAGTGCATGAGGTCTCTCCATTAAGGGAGGAGCTACAAGGAACACGGATTGGCTGATCTGAGTGTAATAGAAAACTAGTTTCACCTCAAACTAGCGCCATATAAAATTCATTTTCCAGTGACAACTTCCTATCAGTTAAGAGACAGCTCAATGTATAAAATCAAACCCAAAAATATAAAAAAATGTATCCTAAGGACCTAGTCTCCATTCTTGATCTACATATATGAGATTCGGTATAATCCAAGCACTAGGGATGCTAAGGCAGGAGGATCACTATGCATTTGAGGCCAGCCTGGGCTACTTAGTGAGTTCAAGGTCAGCATGAGCTACATAGTGAGAGTCTGCCTAAAAAAATTAAAACGTAGATATAAAACAAACAATAAGTATGAGAAGTCTTAGTATAGTGGGGGAAGAATAAAATAAGTAAATCAATACTAGAAGAAAGAAAATACAGTAGTTAGTAAGTGAAAGGTTTTTAAATCTAAGGACTATTTCTTCCCAACTTTGTTCAGTCTTTTGAGAGGACTTACTCAATGGGAAGCAAAGAATGACTGCCCTGAGGAATAGCGTAACTGGCCACGAGGGGTCCCTTCTCCTCGGTGACTTTTAGGTGAAAGAGATGTACGAAGTGCACTGCACTGTGTATTCACCAAGGCCTGCACCTTAAACAAAAAGTCACCGTCACCGCTGACGGTAACTCGGACTGTCCCGCACGGTGACGTGGCGAGCAGCGGACTGCACAGCCGACTGGAAGAGAATGGACCTGCGCTTTCGGAGCGGCACCAAGGACCAGCTGTGCTCAAAGGCAAACAGGCAGGCTCTAGAGCAGGGACGCCCAGCCCGGCACAGCTGGCAATGCACCCCCGCAGGATCGTGAACTTTTAACACTGTGGTGTGATTTTCAGAGCTCTTTCACGACTAAACTGCGAGGTGCCCAAGCACAGACTGCATAGTTGACTACAACTGCTGCAGACGGGCTCACGGCAGTGCTAACTCCACCCCCCGCGCCCAATACGTGCAGTCCGATCGAACCTGCGTGTATCAGCGGGGCTCACTTGACCTGCCCCATAAAATGCTATGACTGCTATTTCAACCTACTAAGAAGAGTAAAATTGAACGCTTCTGACGAGCACCTTAAGAACCAAGAATTGCAACTTCCCCTGTACTGACACTAAAACATTAGATTCACAAAAACAAGGTTAAAATTCCCACTTATTTTGCTTATATTTTTTTTAAACATTGCAATAAAAAATATTTTTAAAGTTCTATTACTTATATACATTAACTGTTCTATGTATTTTCTGTGACTGAAGACAATTCCTCTTCACTTAATGTGGCAACAGGTTGAACCCCCACATCCTACAGCTACTCTGCGCAACGGGTATGGGCACCTGACTGTGTGGCTACCTACATTTCACCAAAATTAAACAGCAGAACAAAAAAAGTTTATCAGCACCAATGAAGTTAAAAAAATCAACAGCATAAAAACAGGCTTATTAGCAGCATGCAGGTATTCTCTTTACAATTATTTTAACTATGCAGTATATTTGAAATTTTTCACAAAGAAAAAGTTTTGAGTAACACTATAAATTCAAATGAATTTATAAGCACATCTCAAGTAATCAATAGTCATAGGCCGCTGTGGCTACATTACTGGGCTACACCAATACGGAACACTTCTATTTTTGGAAAAAAAACAAGTGTACTGGACACAGCCATTCTGCTTCTCTAGCAGCTTAGGAGGCCCAGTGAGCCCTCAGGAGCGCCCCCGCCCTAACGATGGTACTAACTGGTCCCCAGGGCAAGCAGTCTATAACTTCCACAGAACACCTTCAGAGTGGGACTTCAAAGGCAGAAGGAACACCAGTGTGGAAATAATGAAAATGAATTCTATCAGACAGTCAAGGTCCAGGGATACAGCTCAGCAGCACAAGCTTCTGCCTGGCAAGCACAAGGTTCTGAGTTTGATTCCCAGCACCAAAAAAAAAAAAAAAATAATTAAGTCACTGCACGGAACTGGGAAACAAATGAGAACTGTGTTCAGTAGAACTTAAAAAAAAGAAAAAAAAATATATATATATATACACACACATACATCTCAATCACAGTTGTTCCCCAACAGTTTAGGCCAGGTGTGTTGGTACACATCTGTAATCCCAGCACTGGGGAAGCTGAGGCAGAAGGATCACTGTGAGTCCAAGGCCAGCCTGAACTGCATAGCAAGACCCTGTCTCAAATAAACCAAATAAACCAGGTGTAGTGGTGCACATGTACAATACCACCACAGGGAAGGCTGAAACAGGAGGATCTCGATGAGTTCAAGGCCAGCCTAGGCTACAGAGTGAGTTCAAAGCCAGCCTGAACTGAACAGCAAAACCTTGTCTCAAAAAGACCAAAAAAAAGAAAATTTTTTCATCTACAATAAATTTTTTTGGTCTAAAATAAATGTTACATTTTATACTGAAGTCATCTGGTATACACACACACACACACACACACACACACATAAGGAATAAAGGTATGATCAAAGATATGCCTAACTTGGGGTACTATTTATACTCAACACTTTCGACAATTATTGCTTATACCAGAAATAGTTAAATGTCATTTCTCTGACGAGCTTGTGATTAATATAAAAAAAAAAAAAATCCAGAGCCTTTTGTAAACAACTTCAGTAAAGAGCCATAAAGTAAATACTATAAGGTATAGGAGAAATAAGGGAAGATCAGCAATTGTTAGATAGAAATGTGGCTACATACTTCTACCTGCAATTCCTGCTGTAGGATGTATCTACCACAACAATTTATTACATTTAAAGTGAACCATAGACAAAGCTTCCTGAGAAGAAAAAAAATAAGAAAAAACTTCCCATACCAGTTTTGCTATGTTTTATTAGAGCAAACCTTCAACAAAAAGTGTCTTTTATTTACAGAATTTAATGTGTATGTGGACAGTCTTACCTACTTAGACGCAAGGGAGAAAAACCATTAAATCTGTTTATTTTTCTATGTTCAGTTTACATACAAAAAGTTTATTTTCACATTCATAAAAATCCTAATATTATAAATGACAAACCCTCTCTCCCCCACCCCTCAAATATACAAAGATCTTCACAAATATACAATTTAAATTGGTTTAATCTTGAAGTGTAATCCAATGAGACTGAAAACTAAACATTTCAAGTCTTGTACCAAATAGTAAAATACTCGAAGGCCTTCAGGATCTCTAAAATTTAAAAAGGTAAAAGTTAGTTTTTTAATCCTAATGAAACATCATTTTACAATTCCTAAAACAAAATAAACACCCTTAACAATTAAGTTCATGGAACTCAGGAGAAAAGAATTTTGCTAACAAACTGAACCAACTGAATGATTGAGCATCTCTGTCTGTCTGGTAAGGAAAAAGCTTTTTCATCAGTATCTATTTTTATATTTAAAGCGTTTATCTCCTTACAGAAATTAATAGCTACACACCACAAAATGCATAATGAAAAAAAAAAGTACTCATAATTATTCTGTAATGCTACCACCCAACGTACTAACAGTAAACATTTGGTTTTTTTTCCTTCGTAACTGAAATCATTCTCTGTGGCATTTTTATATTATTTTTCACAGCATTTAAAAAAAACACGTCACTGATCACTTTAATGTAACTACTGTCTTCTTGTTGAACGTATGGATTACTTCCAGTTATGAATAATGCCCCAGTGATCATCTTTATGCATAATAAAGCTTTACTAACACTTGAGGCTATCCTTCAAACAGACACTGGCATGCAGTTACAAGGGCAAAGACAAATAAAACGTTCAGTTTCGGATGCATGTTCCAAATTGCTTCCCAAAAAAGCAACATGACCAATGAAAGCCACATACTCAGCAATACTAAGAAAACTAATAGCTGATAAGCAAACAGTTGTTTTCTGTGAAGTTAGCCTTTCTTACCCTTATTTTACATGCATTCTTTTGTCACATAATGCATCTATTATGTTCAAAGCACTATGATAACTCTAAAGACACAGCAAGATTCTCATGAAGCTCACATTCGAAGTAAAGCAAGCCAGGCAGGGTGGAGCCCATCTGTAAGGCCAGCACTCTGGCACGCTGAGGCAGGAAGGGGCACAAGTGTGGGCCCAGCCTGGGCCACTTAGCAAAACCATGTCGCAAATTTTAAAAAAGGTTGAGGATATAGCTCAGTGCAAAGGCCATAGGTTCAATCTCTAGTAAGATGGGCAGGAGGCTGGTGAAGCAGACAAGTAAGTTGTTACGATTTAGGGTGATAAAAAGTGAAAGCACCGTGGGGACATTCTGAAGAGGCAGGAAGAAAGGGCTTGGATCAAAGGCAATACCATGCATTGCAGTAGCCCAAAGGAGACACAGAACTAGGAGACACAGCTAAAATAGCATCGTACTGGAATTTCGCCACTTTTCAAATATTAAACATGAAAAAGAGCTTATAATATGGAGCTAATGAAGCTGATATAATTCAGTAAGAATTTCTTTCTTTAAATTTTGTGACATTGTATCCAGACTTCTACATAAAATAGTTCATAAATACTGGGCATTATTATGGATATATACAGATTATAGTAATTTTGGTATAGATTACAATAAAGTTTTGATGAGAATACTATTTTGATAGTAAAAGACCCTACTAGCTTCTCTGATACACAACATAACGAGTCTTTAAGGACATAAAAATCAGAATCAGATCTGCAATGGACACCACTACTGACTCACAAACTGACGATAGCTCTGAAATAAATCTCTAATAAGTTATGTAATTTAGCCAAAATATTTTAAATACTCACTTTGACTGATTTACATCAATAAGAGAACCTATCTTTGATGTGGTAAAAGAAATATGTTCATCTCCAATTACAATTTCAAGCTCCTAAAACAAAAGCAAAAAGTACAGTTAATATAAAAACCTCTCCCAGAGATAATCTATATTCTTGCCAGAGAGGGCTTTCACTTTTAGCTCTAAAAATCAATAGAAGAGTGGATGGAATATGTTAAGATATATACTGACGCCTTAAAATAAAAATCTCATTGTTCATAAGTACCACCACCAATGACAGAGCCAACCAAAAACTCCTTTCCAGAATAATCATAAAGAAGATACTATAAAATGACACAGAAGTTTCTTATAGTATCAGTCAACACCAGAGGCATCACTTCAACGCATGTGTTACAATTACAAAAGTATAAACCTATGGTTCATATATCAAACATAACTACATTTCCCTTACTACAAAATTCTGCAAATAAAATGTGTATTAATAAATTCTACTATCTTAGCACCCACTATTTACCAAGAATGCTTCTGCAAACCCTAAAATAACCATATAAGATAAGTAGGTTTACAAATATACTAATATATAAACGTACCAAACTCGTAAAGCATAGAAAAATACATGCTGGTATTTATAATCACTAATAAGTGACACTAGCAACATTTGATTCCAAGACTGTTAAGACTGAAAGATAACACTTTTTTTAATTCATCAATTACAATTAAGAATCTGTAAAACAAATACAACATATATAGTTCTTCCTAGTAGCCATATTATTGTATAAATTTTTCTCTATATTGTCTATCTGCAAATCTAAAATTAATAATTAAGGGGTTATTCTGTAATGAATTTTCAAGTTAAATTAACAAACATCATTAAGGATAGTCCTAGCTACATAATCAAGAGACGTAACTATACAGTTTATGGCACATATTAAATGCAGAGTTAAGTAAAATTCCCTAGCAATTGCAAAATTTTTAACTTAGTGATCCAATAGAATTTCTGGAGCACACCTGCTCCTGCCCCCTAACCAAAACTTATGAATGTATCAAGTTGGTAGGTGAAATACTGGGCTTTCTCTAAGTGTAAAAGATATAAAATGCTAGCCACTGTTGTTTTTGATTTTTAGTACATATATATAATAAATGCATAAAACAAATTGAGATCTACAGTTATTTTCTATGAATGATACAATGCATAAATCCTGCTTTATATTCCCTTTGTTTTCCTATACAATGCTTCTTTAAATAGCAGAGTTAAATTACTGTTACTGAGTGTTAGCATCTGTTAGATTTCTCCACATTTTTCCTCCAGTCAAAGATGATGATATAAATTATAATCCTCAAGAATATAACGAAGTAAAATTGAGAATTTCTTTCTTCCAAGGGTTCTATCTCATTTCTCCAAAAGTTGAAAAGACTCAATTCAGAAACAAACTGTCTTTCTACAGAGTAAAATTAGGTCTTCAAAGTTCTTCAGAAGCCCTTTGAAAAATACTGGTTATTCTAAAGGGAATACGAGAACCAAGTACAATGGTCAGTTTGAACAAAGAAACCAATCAAACAGCTCTTTGGGAAAAAAAAAAAATAGCTCTTTGGGGCATAGAGATGCACATAGAAAAACTGTTCAGAAAAATGTTTACATTTTAACACTACACACTGATTCCTTTATTACTAGAAAGTAGGACAAATGAAGTTAAGTAGGAACTAGGAGCACAGTTTAATGGAAGAGCACTTGTCTGGCCTTTATAAGGCCCTAGGTCCAATCTCTTAGTACCATATCCCAAAAAAAGAGGTTAAGTGATGAAGAATCCATAAGGAATCACTCTGAATAATACATTATTTAGAATATTATTATTATTACTATTATATTAACAATTTATAACACTTTCAGGTAAAGGATCAGAAATACAAACCTGCCGGCCAACCCTGTCAGGGGGTGGCCACAAAGCATCATCCTCTTTTGTAATTTCACTGTCATCAATAATTCTCTTCAGTTCTTCCATTACACTTTTGTGGACATATGCCTGAAAGTCAATGATGATAAAATTTCATAACATGTACCTATGTTGTTCCGTAACTTACAAGGAAACGATGAAAGAGTTACAAATCTGTAATATTCAAGAGTATCACAGATAAACTTAATCCTGATTCTAAAAGTACAGGATATTATTTCTACCTACCTTCTACATACTCTTCTAATATTTATAACCCTTTAAAATCCTTTGTCACATAGGGACTAAACAGCTAATAGTGATAACACGAGGTCTACAAGGTGAAGAGAAAAATGCAAGTAAGCATCACAATTAATACTCTGAACTCTTTCCTATCCCTCACTTCTGCATCACTCACTTGAAAATCATACTGCTTATATCATGATAATCAATTAGTTTTACATTGTGGAGAATAAAAAGAGAAAGATAACTATAAAGTGAACTAAATGACATTTTCAAATATGGGACTGCAGGTTACTACATTCAAATTGCTTCTTCTGTTGTTACCCAGGCCACAATCACATCTAATTGAAATGAAAACGTTTCAATCTATAAACTTTTTCAAATACAGCCTTAGGATGAATTTTTATAAATTTAACACAGACGTGAGGAAAACGGATCACACATAAAAAAAAATAGGGACGTGAAAAGAACTTACCTCTTTTCTGATCATGACATCATTTTTATAATTGCTATTGTTAGCATATCTTAGCTTTCCTGTGAAGGGTAGAAAAAAAATTCAGTCCATAATAGCAGAAACTGCTAAAAATTAAAAATAAGAAATGACATTATAAACAGTTTTGAAGATAAAGACCATTTCATAGTTTTTTTAATAGTGGATTTTGAACAAGGGGGCCCTGCACTACACTATATTCCCAGCCCTTTTAAAAAAGACTTTTTTTTATTTGAGGCAGGGTCTCACTAAGTCACTAAGGTTCCCAGGTTGTGCTCAACCTGACTCCTGCCTCATCTCCCAGAGTGCTGGGACTAAGGGCATGATACACGGTGGCCAGGCGCACTACCACTTCTCTTAATCTTTCCTCCCTCCCCGTCTTAAGATCAATGCTAGACATGTAGACACTCAATACTGTCTGCTAACTTGGCTAATATAAAGTTGCCAAATTTTAAAATATTCCATACCTCCAATATATAATAGGTCATTTCTTAGGCCTATTTTCTTAAATTATTTCATAATATAAAAAGGAAATCTGAAAAAGGAATTACTATTTCTCTTAAAGTCTGATATATGTGTTGGTGCTAAGTGTCAAAACATTTCATCCAATTTCTTAATAATAATGCTTAATAATCTTCCCTTTCCTTATACGTGATCTTGTCTTAATTTTTTTCTCATGCTCTATAGAACCTTGTCCAAAACATGCATAGAGCACTTACTATCCAGTTTTATAGATAGGGGCATACTTATGTTCCCATCAAGACATGACTCCTTGAGGGAAATTAAAAGTCATACTCATTCCCATACCTTCAATTTTTGAATTTACATATTGCCTAGGACATGGCATACTTTTAAAAATCTACTTAGCTTAAAACTCTTCTTGCTGCAGGTGAGCGAAGTTCAGTATACAATGTATTCTGTAAAGAATCACAGCTGTCAAAAGACAAAACTGAGGCTGGGGGGATCATGGGAAATTCGAGGCAAGTGCAGGGTAGTGAATACAAGGCCAACCTGAACTACATAGCGAAGCCCTGTCTCCAAAAAACCCAAAACAAAACAAAGAAAAAAGAAAGAAAACAAACCTGCCATATGTTATATAGGCAGTAGTTCAACTAGCCTTCAGCTTTTGCGGCTCTCAGTCTGGTTTTATTTTTCCCTAAGAAGCCAAGAAAATACAGTCTCTCTTTTCTAGACTCAATCTCAGGTGCCTCCTCCTCTAGGAAGCTTTCCCTGACTCCGTCCTGCAGAATCCCTCCTTTTTTGTACTTACTTTTGGTAGTAAATTCTTACGGTGAACAACTGTATTTAAGCACCTAAAATATATTATACTCATTTTGTTTATACGTCGACCTCCTCCCCTACAATAAAATAGGAAAAAAAAAAAAAAAAAAAAAACAGCCTCAACACACTCAGCCTAAACGACTGAAATGAATGAATGAACGAAAGCTAGTGGTCAAAGATTTTCAAGCATCCACTGGACCCCGGCGCGGAGGGGGTGCGCTTTAAAATACTGTAACACTGTCTTTTAAAGTCCCTCCTTAGTGCGCTGATTCGAGGATTCCCATTTCTGTAGCGTGGATTCAACTTCCCAGTCTGTGGCACGATCAGCTTGGTTGAATGAATTTACCGCAACTAACTCCTTTTCATTCCCAAAACAGCTCAGGCCTCTCTCTAGATGCTTAAGCTCTTCCTTCCGCGGTCTACGCAGGGCCGGTGCGCCCGCCGCACCCAATCCAGCCCCGCGAGGCCGCCCCTCCCGATCCCGCTTCCCAGCGCCGCGCTCCGCGGCTGCCCCGGCCCCGCTACTGCTCACCGTCGGGCCGAAACTCGAACTCCAGAAACTCGTGTCCGAACTTTCCCTTGTGCCCTACATAGTAGCGCAGGTAGAAATCACTAGCCATAGACATTTTTGTTCCTAGGAAACGCGTCCAAAGCCCAGCAACGTGCCACCAGACGCTTGGAAGTGACGTTAGTCGCGCAGAATCAGTGCGTCACTGTGACGCCTCTCTTCCGCTTCCGGGACCTCAAGGGAACTATTTGGTGCAGCCTCTCGCGTGAGTGGCTTAGTGTCCGTGATGTGTCGGTTGTGCTGCATAGGAAGCGTATTATTATCAAACTTAAGTGGATTACGTTATATTAAGAAAGAAGTGTACAAATGTAGTGGCGTTTTTATGAGCTTACAACGAAATAAGTTTCTTTAAACTTCAGCTCTCAGTTACCGACTTGCTGTGACGTGGGTGTGGCTTGATTTTCCTACAGTCGTGCGATGACTAAAGATAAAAAGCCAGAAACAGTGGCAGACCCAGAATATAACCTGTTTCGCTGGGACTGATTCCTCGTGAGGCTCTGGATAGTGATTGCTAGTTATCCCGCAGCCAAAAACCTGTAGACAAAGTAGAAGGAATCCAGCAGACGAGGGCTTTGAAGTTTTGAAAAGTACACTAAACTGCAAAACCCCGATAGTCATGGAATTGAAGGGCTTTTAATATAACTTAAAAGGTATATCCTTCAGTAAGGATTAACCTTTAGTGGCCTATGCACTTCTGACCATTTGACTTAACATCTAATAATGGTTTAGCTCGCATTTCTTTCCATATCGACTTAAATTGGGGAAGTGAAAAAATGCTCCAGCGCGAAGGACAGGAAAAAAAAGTGAACTTTTACGCAAAGTCTGCTTCTGAACTGTTACAGATTACCTTTCTTTTACCAACACAGAGTAATTCTGCCTGGTGAATGACAGCCTTCAGTGGGATGTAGTAGAAAATCGTATAAGACATAATCCCAACACTGACACTCCTTAACCTTGGACAAGTGAGTATCTCTAAGCCAAACAGATAATACAGCAATTAGGTTTGCAAAGCACACAGAATTGGTAAGGACAAATGAGATAATGTAGGTAAAATTATTTTGAAACTTATGCAACATGAATTTTAACAAGCATTTTCTGTGTTCTGGAAACAGTTGAACACAAGTAATAAAGAGAGCCAGTTGCACTTTTGGTGCAAAGCAAACATGTAAGGCAAACATCAGCGTAAGAACAGTAACATGCTGGCGTAGTACAACAAAGGAAGCAAGTCGTTTTACAGCAGGTGGAGTTTAGAATTAGAAAAAAGGTAGCCATCAAAGGCCTTGCTTGACGTGAAAGGTGTTACTGGAAGTGAACCTTGATGGGTAAATTTTGTGTATGTTCAGTAGGATGGAAAGCATTCAGGCAGAGAATGGTGTAAGGAAAAGGCATGGTGAAGTGAAAGTGCATATCTGCTGAAAACTAAGAAATTAAGTATAACTGGAATATAAGATTCATGTAAGTGGATTAACTAGAAAGGCAAGCTGGAATAGGTCATCCTGAGTCCAAATTAATATAGAGTTATATATGTGTAGGATATTATATAATTATTTAACCATATAAACGATTATTCAATCCCTCACATAGGCTGCTGTTTTGAAAAATACATTAAAAAAAAAGCCCTATTCCCTGTCTCTAGGATGACTAGCCATTGCAGTTTGCCCACGACCTTAGAATTTGTTGGAACATGACATTTTCGATTTTGAAACTTGGAAACTCACAGAAAACCTCAGATGAGTTGGACAGTATTTACCACAAGAATAATTCCAAGAAAACTGAGCACAGTATTCCATATTATCTTTTTAAATGCCAGTTATGACCCATTTGGCTGAATTCTATCAAAAACTTCATACAATATCTTTAAATTGTCTAAAACATTTCTCTCAGGATTTTGGTACATGTACTCATGTTCATCTTCTTGTCCATTTAAATATATTATAGATAACAGACATTGAGATGATGTAGAGGTTATAGAATGCACAAAATATTAAAGTCTTTCTAAGTGGAGCAATTACTCTCTTGATCCTCTGAAAAGACTTGAGTTTATTTATTCTTCTAACCCTGTATCTTTTTGTTTTGGTTTTTTTTGGTTTTTTTTTTTGTCTTTTCTTCCGGTACCAGAAATCGAACTCACAACCTTGCGCTTGCCAGGCAGGTGCTGTGCTGCTGAGCTAAATCCCCAGCCCCTTAACAAGTATTTTAAAAGTAATAAAACATTTGTGTTTTGTGGTCTTAGATATACAACAGCAGTGTGAAAATGTTCTGTGTGGCTGCGGAGCACTTAAAATGTGGGATGTAAGACTGAAGTACTGAATTTTAATTTCAATTAATATACATTAGCATTTAAATAGCCTCATGTGACTAGTGGCTACTGAGTCAGCAGTTACGTAAGTTTCTCATGTTTCTTAGTTGGGGTGGAAATAGTGAAAATATTTTGTGAACATTTTTCAATCTTATTTGCTGTTGTCTCTAAATTAGGGCATAATTACTTCTATCACCACAGTTTATCTATGAAAATAAATGTTTGAGTTGCTTATGTGAAACCAAAATACTGCTCTGCCTTTACTAACGCAGTGGTTAATGTCAAAGAATCTTGTGTAGTTTTTTTTTTTTCTTGTGTAGTTTTGATGTACAAAATAAACATTTTATTTCCAACTCCAACTGAAATTGAAAATTAATGATTTATTGCAATGTACAATAATCATGGATAAAATGATTTCCCACTGGGGTTTTTAGGTTTATTTCATCTTCACGATAATGAATTACCTTAGGGGACTATCATCAGAGATTATTCTTAATTAAAATTGTTAATTTAATCTTAAATGTTTTGTTTTTTCTATACGTAAAATTTTCTTTTCATCTTCTTTTTATGTCTCCTCTATCCACTTATTTTTTTTACCCTTTGACTTTGTTTAGATTGATCAAATCATGCCAACTTTAGATTTTCAGAAACATGTTCTGTGTTGTGATAAACACTAGAGATGATAGTTTTATTTTTATCAATACCTTTGATTGTCTTTGCTTTTGCATTTACAGAGTCAAATTTATCAGGGCTAGCTCATTCAGTGAAATGGATCAAAGTAGTAAGTGAAGAATTAAAGTAGACTGTGGTCTTAAAAACATGCCAAAAAAGCCAGGCGTGGTGGTGCATGCCTGTAATCCCAGTACTGGGGAGGTTGAGGCAGGAGGATCGTTGTGAGTTTGAGGCCAGCCTGGGCTACAAAGTGAGCTCAAGGCCAGCCTGAACTGCATAGTGAAACCCTGTCTCAAAAAGAAAAAAAAAAAAGAATAACTAAAAACATACCAAAATGGTATAAAGTTTTAAAAAGAAAAGCCAGAATGAGGTAGTCTTGTTCAGCCTTTATTTCATTTACCCACTTTTCTCTTCTGTAATACACTTTCCTATTAATATTGGGCATATCTATCTTTTTACCACTGTATAATACTTTTTAAGAGAATTTCCATCATACAGAAACACCAAACTTTCTACACCATTGTTTGATATGATCAATTAGAGTGAAATATTGATGCTGTTTCTAGATTATCATGACACAGTAATTATTTAATTCCATCACTCCATGTAAGAATTTTTTGTACCATAGGACATTATTGTATGCTTTTAACACATAATATCACTTCTAATTCACGCCCAAAACAAATGAACACAGTGCATTGCATTAAGAATAATAAGCTAAATAAAAGAAGATGCTCTCCTGAGATCTTCTGTTGTATTTGTTAGTTTTTCTACTTAAGTTAGTAAAGCAAAGCCAAGTTTCCTTAAATTATTACAGTAAGGTTAAGAAAATTCTATTGCGCAGCCATCCAGCAAGAGCACACCTGAGCTCACTTCTCAGGGCTCCTACATCCCCTGCCTACCCCGGCCCCTCAGCACATCGTGGCACCCTCCCAGGTCCTCACATTTGGCCTCCTGCACCTGGCATCGATGGCAGCAGTGAGCATGGCCCAGGAAGCATGTGACTGTGAAAACGACAAGTCGACCGTAAATTGCTTTGTGAACAGAAGCAGTCAGTGCCAGTGTATCTCCTATGGTACACAGAATACTGTCATTTGTAGAACTCTGGCTTCCAAATGTTTGGTGGTGAAGGCAGAAATGACTCATTCCAAGTCCAGGAAAAGACCAAAACCTGAAGGACAATCTAGAACAATAATGGGCTATGTGACTCTGACTGTGATGAAAACGGGCTCTTTAAAGCCAGGCAGTGCAGTGGCACTGCCACATGCTGGTGTGTGCACACCGCTGGCATCCAAACGACCAACAGAGACACTGAGAGACAGTGCCCCAAGCTGGTGAGAATCTACTGGATTATCGAACTAAAACACAGAGAAAGACAACAGCCTTATAGTCTTCAAAGCTTACAGACTGTGCTTCAGGAGGTGATCATAACCCGTTACCAGCTAAATCCAAAATTTACAAGTATTCTGTATAGGAACAATGCTGTCACTGTTGATCTGATGCAAAATTCTCAGAAGACTCAGAATAACGTGGGCATAGCTGATGTGGCTTATTATTTTGAAAAAGATGTTGATGAAGAAGCACCTAAATTTTCAATGCAGGGCCTAACAGCTGGTGTTATTTCTGTTATTGTGGTTGTGACAGTAGCCGCTGTTGCTGGAACTGTTGTACTGCTTATTTGCAGAAAGAAGAATAGTAGAGTGTAGAAAGGCTGAGATTAAAGAGATAGGTAGAGATGCAAAGAAAACTCGGTGCATAGCTGCTGTAATTTTAAAATGAACCACAGAAGGGAAATCAGCAAAAGAATTAAAAATGCATGAACATGGGACAAAAAGATTTTAAGTACTGTCTTGTTAACATCATATATTTGTAATGGAGAAATGTGTACTCAAAATATAAGCAGCTTGCCGGGTGTGGTGGTGCATGCCTGTAATCCCAGCACTTGGGAGGCTGAGGCAGGAGGATCGTTGTGAGTTTGAGACCAGCCTGGGCTACAAAGTGAGCTCAAGTCCAGCCTAAACTGCACAGGGAGACCCTGTCTCAAAACAGACCAAAAAAAAAAATTAAGCAGCTTGAAATTGGCATTACCAATCTTATAATCTGACCATAAGTGTCTTATATATGCAGATCTAATATCTGGATCAAGACCCAGAACTTGGATTGCATAGTTAAAATACATGTGCAGTACTGAAGAGTGTGTTCAGTATGCTTCCACAGTGGAGTCTGAAGGACTACTGTCTCATTTGTGATTGAAAGCTGCCTTTCTATTTACTTTGAGTCTTGTACATAAACTTTTTTATGAAATAAAATACTTTTGAACTGAAAAAATTAAGATTAAGAAAATTCTGTGAACCTACTTTTTTATTTTAAAATGATGAAAAACATTACTGTTCCTCAATTTTTATAGCACACTACCTAAATGTAGCATGCAAACCACTAGTGTTCTACATGAATATGACTTGAGAACCGCTGGTTCAGATCATTCTATGTTAAACTACTTTAAGTTTCCATTAGACACTTTAGTCTGAGGTTTACTCAGTTCCTAACTGTTGAATTGTTTTTTAACCATACAACATAGATTGGAAAAAACAAAGCTGGACAAGGGGCAGTCAAAACAATAAAACATAACCTTTGTGGATTAAACTTGTTTAACAGTGAAAATTTAATTTTCTTTTTTATTCATTACCCTAGAAATAATGTAATATTGCTGGCAAGTTAAAGATGTCAGAAATAGAACCTCAGAAATATAATTCTTCTTTTGGAAAAAGTCTGGAAAACTCAGAGAAACATACATTTTTCTTCGAGTAAAAATTACTCGAGACAGTTTTCCAAACTGCATCCAGAAAACCAATAAAACTAGAAGTCACCATTTAAAATAACCAATTACTGCATTGCTCCCTCAGACCAAAACAAATACCAACTTACGAAAAGAGTAGTCTTCTGTTTCATTATATCCAACAATTGGCCCGGTGTCTGGCACAAGGAGTTTTAACACTCAATTTTTTAAAATAGTCAAATACTTTGAAAATTTGATTTACGTGAATAGCTAAGAGGCAATAATAGAATTCTGTGTCATGTAATTTTGTATGAAGCTACACTGCTTCCTTTTTCCCTGCTTGCCACTCATGACCTATTTAAAACCTGACTACTCACTGTGGTATTCCCACGGGGGCAAGAACCATTCTACATTTAACTGACTCATCATGACTCCACCAGGAGCCCAGCTTCTGCAACTGCTTCAGCTGCCAGTCATCCCTTCTACAGTAGCCTCAGATGTCCCTTCTAGTATAACCACAATGTCCTTTAAAATCACATATGACTGTATTCATCAGAATTGCCCTCACTGTGATATTTTCAATATTTTTAAATAGTAGGAGACTGTTTTCATCACTGAAAAGCTCATACAAAAAATGCTCACCTCAAGCTGGACATGGTAGTACACTTCTATAATCCTGGCACTCTGAGAGGCTGAGGCAGGAGGATCAAAAATTAGAGCCCAGCCTGGCCAATTTAGCAAGATACTGTTTCAAAAAAAAAAAAAAGAGCGAGCTGAGGGGTGTAGCTCAGTGCAGAGACTTTGGGTTCAATTTCTAATATCAAAAAAAAAAAAAAAGTGCTGACTTCATGATTTTAGTCCCGTGGTATTTATACCATACCATCATCCTTATGTATATCCTGCTTTGCAGTATCAGACTGAGGTTTTCTTCTTGACAACAGTATATTTTAAATAAAATAGATATTAATAGTCCTAAGATAGGAACAGCAAAAGACAAACATTTATTGAGCAGATGTATTATTATATATCAAATGTTGTACAAATACATATTCTCACAACAACCCTGTGAGGTAGGTAATCATCCCCATTTTACACATAAAGAATTCCTTTTCTGATAATGTAGTTTGCATAGTGTGCCTGAATTTTTCTATTAAGATGAATCTCCATTTATTTATTTTTAACCTCCCTATTGTAAAGACTTTGGTAGCTGCATATCAGAAAATCCTATTTACACTCAATAAATATTAATTTAATGAATTGTCTCATAGTGCATCAAAGGATTATCTGAAATTAGAAGCTGTTGGCCTGTACCAGATTATATTCTTGTCTAGATCTTGTTAATGACCATTTTAGCTATGACTTTTCACTTGGTTTCCACATTTCTTGTTTAACACATACACAGCATTTGCTTTGAATGTTTATTCTCAAGAGTTAATCTCCTTAGTCTTAACAAGGATCAGGAAGCCGCGTTGAGCAATACATGTTGAATGTTACTCATCATGAAATGACTCCTACAGCTTCTAATTAAAAGTAGTATTAGCCAGGCAAGGGAACGTGCCCGTTCCACAGTACCGGGACAGTGAGGCAGGAGGATTTCAAGTTCAATCCCATTCTGGGCAACTTAGGAGACCATGTCTCAAAATAAAAAAGGGCTGAGGATGTAGCCCAATGCAAAAGCCCTGAGTTCAATTCCAAGTTCCACAAATACATAAAAATAGTACCAAACAAAGTTCATCTGTCTCAGAATTAGATAAAAAGGGATTATCTTATCTGTACCCAAGAGGAAACTCAGAAGTTTTATAGTTCCCCAGCTCTACACAAAGGGACCACGACTAAAGAACTTTATGTTCCCTCAACATAAAGGGACCAGATTTCCCCTTAAAGGAGAGCTGTCTCCGTACCTATACTCCTGAGCAAGCAGGACCTTGAATTTTCTTCCTCATCAATTTCATTGTTTGGATTTGTGTTCCTTCATTTTATTCTAGTTCATTTGAACCTTGTAATAATATAGCTAAAGGCATTTTTCAGCAGTAAACTAGCCTGGGGTGAGAAGGAAGAGCATACTCCAATAATCACTGCAGATTTTTAAAGCCACAGTTGTAACGAAATCCACATCACTTCTGCCCAACTTCTTCAGGCATGGACAGCACTCCAAGACTGACAGCATTTCTCAGCTTGTGAGGTTAAGGTGCATGGCGCCGCATCCAGCATCATTTCAGATTTTTAGGGAAATGTGGAGGGGAAGATCCGGGATCTGTGTCCTTTTTTCCCTCTGTGCGCCCACCAAAAGTCCATTTTCTGTTCTTGGAGAAATTGATTCCATGATTGATTACCAATGGAAATGTGTCTTGACTGACAGTCTTTAAAGAATGCTGTAACAGTAGGAGAGGCTCTCCACGCTGATGCCAGCCACATCGGCATACAGCTCAGGTACCACTAGCTCTGGCACCTGTAACACAGCCTTGTCATCTGCAGTTCTAGCGGCAGCTTCTATGCGCGAGCGCAACTCTTTGGGTAAGGGCCGGGAGTCCTCACTCCAGCGCCAACAGGATTTCATAATGTTGTACCTGTGAAGGGGATGAGGGAGACAGGCAGGTGTGTGGGAAACACGTCTCCTCTGCAAAGAAACCCTAACAGCAATAAACCCTACAGTTTTTAAATCTTTTTACCCTGTCTCTCGTGCTCTTCCTAGAGACTGATACTCCTTTTCATCCTCTTTATATGATAGTCTCTTAATAACATCTTCCCAGTGCGACCTCTTTCATACTAGGAATGATGAGATTTTTCACACTACAGAGAAGATGACAAGATTGTTCTCCACTGCATATTGTTCATTGTACATATAAACGACATACGCCGAAATTGCAGGGCTGGCACATGTGTCTTTTTCCCTCTGTGATGGAGGGAAAAATCTTAATCATTCTACTGTATGCCAATTTCCCTGTTGTTTCAGATATCTCATCCTCAGAATCTTAAATTCTTTAAGGTCAGGTACTTTTATCACTGAAGCGTTTCCTCCAATATGAAGGACAAACTCATAGATATAGAAGACCCACAAGAAATGCTTGTCAAAGTTTCATTGTGTTACGCACAGCCAACATTACTATACTGTGTGTGCACGTGCATGTAAATAGCTAAGGAAGCTAAACTTTATAATCTGCTTCATACAGTAATTATAGTGTAGGGCAAAACAGGCTGTAGGAAATTACGCCTTTGGTGCTGAAAAATTTACAAAATAAGAGTTCCAATAGAAATGTTCATTAACATATTCTCTGCCTCCTTATCATAATTTCAACTTACATCCTCTAAGTCTCTTTTCTATTTCATTAATGACAAAATTTTGTGTGTAATTTTTATTTTTATTTTCTGTTTATAAATCGGTTAACCCGATCCCTGGTACCACAAAAATAATAATAATAATAATAATAATAATAATAATATTAATATAAATTGG
>NW_004955413.1:7173788-7185648 GCF_000276665.1 Chinchilla lanigera | reverse complement strand
AACAGGGCGTGGTAGCACACACCTATAATCCCAGCACTCAGGAGGCTGAGACAGGAGGATCACTGCGAGTTCGAGACCAGCATGGGCTACAAAGTGAGCTCAAGGCCAGCCTGAACTGCATAGAGAGACCCTGTCTTAAAAAGACAAAAAGAATAACAACAATAATAATAATATGTATATAATATATGAACAGTATGTTTTACCTCATGGGTTTGGTCTAAGGCTCTGCATTAGGACATAAGAAAAACTAAGGGTCATTTGAGCTACTTTGAAAAGCATATAACTGATAGGATACAAAAACATATTTGGCATCAGAGAAAAGCAAACCTTTAAAAGCCACTTACATGGTGTGTGTGCAACTACTGGGTCTCTGCATGATTTTCCTTCTCTGAAGATACTGTAGAATGCTGGTAGGGGGGACTTCAGGATATGGTGGTGCCCCTGTGAACATGGAAAGAAAAAGTAGCAAGAGAACTTTAGAGCTCTCTAACATGTGGATGGCAAATAACACTGCTCTCCATTAACTTGGGCCAATCACCTGCAAAAGATAGAGCAATAGGAAGAATACTACATCAAATATAGTTCCTCCTTGTTGATCAAGTAAGGATAAGGCTTGGTGAATTTGGAGAAAGCTTCTAACTGATGTTAGAAGAATTTTGAGTCTGTAGGAAATAAAATAAGACAAAGACTTGCCTTCTACTCTTTATAACTTAGGAAAAGGCTGCAGTTTCTTAATGGGATGAGTTAATAAGTCTAAAGAAAACAGTTTGTTACAGAAAAATCACTCTGGAAATTATCCTTTATATTCAAAAACACCCCTTTAAAATTGATATTGCTTGGGGGGAAAGAAAGAAAGAGGAAGACAGCAAAAGAAAGTTAAGAGAAGGACAGGGAGGGAGGGGGCAAGGTAGAGAGGGAATCATCACTTTATAAGATTTCTCGGGAACCAGGCTTGGAATTCATGTCAGCCCAATTCAGTCTTTAGGCCTGTTCTGAAATATTTTCTCAAAGAAAATATCATCCACTCTCCCACACACCACGTACATGTTGACATTAGAGTCACGCACTATTTTGGGGCATCCTTACCTAGAGTCACCATCTCATAGAGCAGAATCCCAAACGACCAGCTGTAAAAGAAACAAATCCATCTACTTAACATCTGTTTTTCCTTTCCTAAAGAGAGGTCAAATATCAGAAGCCATCAGGAAGAACTACCAAAAATAAGGTAATGAAAGAGAATCAAAGAGATAGGATAAAATGAAGTACTTAAAAGTATTTCTTTCCAACTCCTTTAGATTCGAATGTCTTTAAGACCGGATCTGTGTCTCTTTTTCTGTATTTCACATTAACAAATGTTTACTGTTATTTGCTAGTGTGTGGATGCAGACACACAAGCCATTCACCCAAATGGAGAAATCTCGCCCTACATCTTCTTTTATTCTTTCCCATTCCTCTATGCTAAAACATCAGCCTTTATTCTCAACACAAGGCTAAGAGAGGTTTATCCTTTATCCACCATTTTCTCAGCAGATCCAATTGCCCAAATCTAACATAAATGTTAACAGACCAAGTTTTCCATACAGTGTTGCCTAGGCAACACTATCCTATAATATCATTAAAGAAATACTATTTTATAATTAACTTTATTACCCACAGATGTCTATTGAAAAGCAGCCATAAGCGAAGTAGAAGTTTCTTAACTGACTTGCCATGTTAACACTTAAGTTTCCCCTGCCACTCACGGCTCCTAGAAAATTCGCCATCTACCTGGTTCTTTAAGAAGTTGAGTGGTGTGGTTACCAGAAGTGACCCGTGACTCTTTACAATCCTGTTTATACCAACTGTACACATAACTGTAATGGTGTGTCATTATATAACCAAATATTGTACAAGTTGGTTTAACATAAAGGGCAAAAAAGTTATCTCACTGAAAAATAAATTGAATGCTTTGAAAATGGACTATACAAATATGCTATACAACTGTAAAATCATGTGACTGAGACAGCTATAGAACATAGGAAAAATTAAAAGTCTCCAATCAAATTGTTTCACAATTGTTTTCAAGTTTCTCACTAAGCTTAGAGCCATCCCAAACTGGAACTGAAAACTTAGTCATGGTGGATACTATTTAGATAAGAACCACAACATAATAACTTCATGCAGGAGCCACATCCTCATTGTGGCAGCTTTGATATCATTTACAAATGGGAAGGGGACCACGTGATGGGGAAGAGGGGAGAAAGAAGGGTGAAGGGGAACTGAAGAGAATTCAAATGTGCTGTGTTATGTACCAATGCCCTGCGACATATGTAATCATTACGTACTGCAAACATGTACTAATAAAATCATTTTTTCTGTACCGGGAATGGAACTCTGGACCTTGAGCTTGCCAGGCAGGTGCTGTGCCCCTGAACTATATCCCCAGCCCATAAAAATAAACTTTAATGCAGCTTTGCTCCTTAAGATTATAAATAAATGTTTATATTTTAACTTGAAATACATTATTTGAGGTATGTATGTTCTATTTGCTTTAGTATTTCCTGGGTTAAGTGGTCTTATATGGACACACACCCTTGAGGATAACTCAGATATTGCTGTGAATAATGTTTTCATTTTCCTTTTTTATTCCCAATGAAGACTGCTAATTTAATACAGAAGGAAAGGCACTATAAGAGGATTGTCAAACATAAACTCTATCGCATAACATTTCTGCTTAAGAGTAAGTCTGACTCCAAGGAAAGAGAGATCTCATTTGCAGACATATTTGTCAACACACACAAAGTCATATTCAGAGGGGACACCCAGGCCATAAAGGGAAGAAATCCAGAAGCCAGCAACAAACCGTACATGTCTCCTCTGATGCCAGCAGTTCTCAGGAGCAGTCGCTCTGGAGGGAGCCACTTGAGAGGGATGGTTCGAGTAGCAGAGATGGCCCCTTGAGCGTGGACTTCATAAGCCAAGCCCAGTCCACAGAGCTTAGCTGTCAAATCATTTTGAATCAAGATATTTCTGGCCGCCACATCACCGTGGAACAGACGCTTGTCCTGCAGGTATTCCTGTCACCATAGGATCACAAAATATCAGCTGCCTGAAGGTCAAAGCCCAGCTCAAGGATAAGAGAAATTAGTCCTAAGAAACCTCAGAAAGATAAGGGAATTATCTACTCTCAACAAGTTTCATTAATAAAGGTATCACTTTCAAAGTATGTTAATGAATGAGACATTTTTGTCTTCGTCTTTTTTTTGAGACAGGGTCTCGCAATGCAGTTCAGGCTGGCCTTGAGCTCACTTTGTAGCCCAGCCTGGCCTCAAACTCACAGCGATCCTCCTGCCTCAGCCTCCCAAGTGCTGGGATTACAGGTGTGCACCACCACACTCTGGGCCTTATGTATAGTATTAGCAAACTGAGCAAATAATATGAATGACATTTATTTGTTTACCTATTTATCTGTGCAGTGCTGAGGACTGAACCCAGGGCCTTATACATAGTAGGCAAGAACTGTAGCACTGAGCTACATCCCCAGCCCTGATACTAGATTTTGATAGTATAATCCCCTGCCCTGTATTGAACTCTGGTGGCCACTTGATTTCTCTTTCTCCTCAAGTAGGACCCAGTTAGCTATTCAAAAGGAGAGTAGATCCCATAACAAAACTGAGTGCCATAATAATAAATTTATGTAGTCAGGCATGGTGGCACACGCCTGTAATCCCAGCAGTTGGGAGGCTGAGGCAGGTGGATCACCATGAGTTCAAGGCCAACCTGGGCTACATAGTGAGTTCAAGACCAGCCTGAACTACACAGTGAGACCTTGTCTCAAAAGAAAAAACTAGTAAATAAAACAAATAAATAAATTTATACAAAGTTTTACATCTCATTTTGTCCCTAAAATAATTGGAAGAGGTAAGTTAGGGCATCTTTCAGATAAATCTAAATGAGTACACAAGGTCACACAGTTATTAAGTAACAGTGAACAAAATCAGATGTTGCACTTCATAGGAAGTACTACAAAAACTCTACTAATAATTCCCGAGCCAGGAGCTAAATCAGAATTGCCTGAAAGATATTCTAAAATTGTGCTGGGCGTGGTGGCACATGCTTATAATCCCAGCACTAGGAGGTTGAGGCAGGGAAATCGTTGTGAGTTCAAGACCAGCATGGGCTACAAAGTGAGCTCAAGGCCGGCCTGAACTGCACAGTGAGACCCTGTCTCAAAAAAAAAAAAAAAAAAAAAAAAAAGTAAGATTTTTCACCCCAGGTTCACATCATTTCTGAAGACCACATGACCCATATTTTAAATGTCAAAACAATTCCAGTAAAACCAAGAATAATTGAAGAACCACTGTAGCTATGACAGAGATTTGCTGGAGTCCTTTCCTACAACATGAAGCTATTCAAGAAATACAGAGAAGCTGAGGTGTTACGCATGCCTGAAGAGTCAGTGACTGAGGGTATGATGACTAAACAAGGATGGTATAAAAAAATTAAAAGGTTAAGGTGATAATTTCCAATCACTGATGAAGGACACAGTGACGAGCTGTTTTCTGTCTCTTTTTGAGGTTTCAGAATCAGAAATTGTGCTGTGATGAGAAAACATAAGGAATATACTGATTTGGAAGTTGTTAAAAATAAGAATAAGTAGTATGATATTGCCTGTACTGTAGGCCATTGATGCACAGACCAATTCATCCCTACAAGGCACCTCTGCAATTATGGATCAGAAGACAGTCAGGTATGTGGTGCACAACCTGTAATCCCAGCACTCAGGAGGCTGAGGCAGGAGGATCACCACAAGTTTGAGGCCAGCCTGGGCTACATAGTTAGTACAAGACCAGCCTGAACTACATAGTGAGAGCTTGCCTCAGAAAAAAAAAGAGAAGGTAAGCTGGCATCTGACACCATAACGTTATCAAGGGAACATTACAACCACTGCAGACAATAATCACTTATATGATATGTCCTGTCCCTTGTTGCATAGGAACTTCAACTGCAATTACTGCTTTTTTCTTACCTTAACACTTTTTTTGCTAAGAGTTTTCTGATTTGAGTTAGAGCGCTGGTGTATTTCACACTTTAAGGTGTGGAAAGATATATCAAATACTTAAAATAGTAGCTTCACTAAGCCTTAGTTCTTCTATAGCAAACACTAATTTTGAACACAACTTTTGAATAACTTCCTAGAAATAGTCATCTAAATCCCTTAGTAATTCTGGTAAAGGTAAATTATTTTTCTTAATCCTAGAGTTCTCTTGCCTCTTTAAGCTGGCTTAAAATAAAGAGAGTGATCTCATGTTGCCTCTTCTTGTTTTTCCTCTTCCACTCGTATCTTATTTTTTAAGTATAAATACACTGTATCACACTTATTATCACAGCAAGTCTCCAATCAAACATGTTCTGAACTCGTTTGCCTTGTTTTTCAGGCATAATTTTGTATACTTTTGGTACCATAACCTTTCATTCATTCAGTTGCATTCCCATATCCTCTCCTAATTTGTTTCCCTAATTTCCTTTTTCATGTCTGTACGGAGACATAAGCGCATCAAGTCAGAGGGCAGATAACTCTTTGCCCTGGTATTTAAACTTTAAGACTGAATAAAATTTTCTAATTTTTACTGTTTCTTCTGTAAACTCTAATTGACTACCTTCTGCCTGGAATTACCAATCCTATATTATCTAAGTGATTTATATGAAGAAAAATCTAAAATAGTTTATCAGTATTTGTGACTGTCCCCTAACTTCTAATTTATTAAAAATGTATCTAAGATATATCATCTACTTGGCACTATGAATATGAAAACTCATGCATCAAATGCTAAACTAATAAGGAAAATTCCCCCCCATCTGATGCCTGAACTTACCAGAGCCAGAAGGACCTGCTTTCCAATGTAATAGACTTGCTTTTCAGTGAGATCGTACAGAAGTCCATCCATGGTCATCACATCCTAAACAGAGAAAAAGCTCTATATCAAAGAGGCGTTAACATAAGTGACTTTAAAAAGTATGGGAGAGATACACTGAAATGCAAATATCAAAGCTAAGAAAACCATACACATAAGGATTAAGAGTCAAAGAGAGACTAACATGAAAGATTTTGAAATATGTAGGAATAAGTAGGTCCAGAACTAGAAGAGCCATGAAGGAATGGAGATGAGTAACAGGTAAGTAGGAGCTGTGTGTGGGACTACCCACTGCATAAAGTGGCACTTTTGCTGGGAAAAAAGTATGTGCATGCATGTGTGTGTGTGCGTGTGTGTGTGTGTGCACGTGCACACATGGTTAATTTAATATATGAATGCAATACATCTTTCTTGAAGGCTCATACTCTGCCAGTTTCACAAGAGTGAGCAAAACAAATGCTGCTGCTACAATTATTGTGTGGCAGATGGGCATGAATTAGAATCAAGTAATCATAATAAGTAGATGGTTGCACCGCTCTCACGTGCCATGAAGGAAGCATGCAGAGTAACAAGAGCGTGTGATGCCGGGGTGAGGAGAGCAGATTCAGCTGACAGGACCAAGAAAGCATCCTGTGATGTCTGCAAGATGAGTGGACACAGCTGCAAAAAAGAGAAAGGAGAAGTCTGAAGTATTAAGAAAAATATATGAAGATGATCCAAAATACAGACGCCTGGTAGTTGTATAAGGAGCAAAGACACAAGGGTAATTAGAGTACAGAACAAGTCATAGGTAACCTCCTAAAGGGTTTTAAATGCCTAAGGACCTGCGCATTGTCCTATTTATATCACTGGATGAAAGATAAGAACATGGGCCCTTTCCATATATATTGAGTTGTGCAATAATTAGCATCTTGTGGAAGTTCAGTTAATACTGAACTTGCTCACTAGCAAGTGAGAAAGTTGAGAGATAGGTAGCTCTCCAGAAAAAGGAATAGAGAACTAAGGAAGGACTTCCACTGGAGATGGAAATTTCTAAACAATTTTAGAAATATGAGTTTGGGGCACAAAGATTCACAAGCTGAATTTGTCCCTCATCAGCCCTGGCATATAAGGGCGATGTTTCACAATGGAAGATACACTTAACAGTAACAATAAAAGAATTACAAGCATTATTAATAAATTATTTCACATAATTATTATAACAGCTATCATTTTGAGGACTTCCTAAGTTCCAGTCACTGCTACATTTTTTACACATAGAATGTCTTTGACTTTTTGTAGTAATGTGTTATGACTCTCCTCTTAGAAATTTAAAAAATGCAAAATGAAAGCACTAACATCAAAACTGACAGAGCTAGTAGAGATGAGAGCCCATGCTCTAAATTTGCACTACCGAGACAGTTGTTATTTACCTCATGTCTATTTAAACTTACATTATTTAAAATTAAATAAAATTTAAAATTCAGTTTCTCAGTCACATCCACCACATTCCAGGTGTGTAACTGGCTAGTGGTTACCAGGATTCCCAGTAGAGGTAGAACTTCCCTGCCATTGCAATCGTTCTATCTAACCATGATGCTCAACGTACTCTGTTATACTACTATATTCTTTCTTAGATTTTGTCATTCATGATGCTAACTAACAAGTGAACAGCCAATCAACCAGTCAAGGCTTTCCCTCCTACCAGCTCTACCCTACTGCTCACCCGGCGACAAGTCCAGAGAAAGCTGAGCAGGTTCCCTTGGGCCACATCTTCCAACAGCATGTAGAGGGGCAGCCTTTCTGTGCAGCAGCCTTCCAGGTGGACCAGGTTGTGATGTTTCCCCAGGTACTCATAGAACTGGATTCGCCCCACAAAATACTGCACCTCCTGGAGCCCAGCTGGTTCTGCAAAGGACAGAAGAGCTTGGGTAGTGAGCAGCTTCTGATGGTAATTCCCAAGGCCTCACAGGAGAGGAGGTGCAAACAAAACATAATACAAAAAGGACTAGTTAGAAGAAAATGGTGTTCAAGTCACTGGCCTATTATCAAAAGTCACATAGAGTCACAGATCTTAAACTGAATAAGTTTAAGTCTCCCTGCACAGGCATATGTTCTGTTCACATTGAAACATTACCACAATCTAGGCCTTTTGGTTAATATTCTTGCCTGTCTTATCTTTGTTCTGTTTTAGTGAGAGAGGAAGAGAAAGAGAGAAATTAGGAAAGGGAATTAAGCAGTGAAGAAAAATGAAAAATTCACCTCAGAATCTTATTCCAACTTTGCAAAGCATATTAACGGTTACAGTGATGGGCTCATGGGGGGAAAAATAAAGAAAAGTGGGAAGTCTAGCCCTTCTCGTCTTACCCTTTAAAGCCTTGAGAACAACACTCTTGGGCTTAGGAGGGTCCCCAGTGACCAGCGTGGCTCGATAAATGTTCCCGCAACTGCCCTTGTGGATCTGCTCCAGAATTTCAGAGAGTTGGTCCCGGGGTACCTGTAGCTTAGCTAGGGAAGGTGTGGCAGCCCGTAGAAAACTTTCCACTGATGTCTCCGTAAGTGGCATGGCCACTTTTCCTCCATGTCCTGCTGCTTCCCTGGGTCGGCCCCTAGATGCAGGCATGGGGGCAATCCCTAAAACAAAGAGGTGATATGAGCCCAACTCTTGCTATCCTAGGGATTCAATAAAAGAAGAGAGCCTGTAAAATACCAGCCAGGAAGGTCCTTCAGCAATTTTCTCTCTGGCCAATGTAAGGATGTCTTCCAATAGTCCTCCATGTACGAGTGTCAATCCCAAGCTTGTAGAGCCTTTCTAATAATTACTTCTTGGACAACTCAAGATGCACCGCTAGAAAGTAATCATGACATCTCCTTTCTGTCTTGCTCAGGACTGCAAGTCAGTGTTCCTCATGAGTGTGCTGTACAGAGACAAGGAAGTTCCTGACTACATCCCAAACCACATATGCCTAAAGATGGCGGGACTACAAGTGTGGACCATCATTTAAGTCAATCACACGGTTTCTCAAGTTGAAAGGAAAGTATGAGTAACCCCTCAACTACCAGCTGTGGTTATTCTTTCTTCTTTGAGTTATCCCAAAAGTCCAATTATTTCATATTTCCTTGAATCTTGCTTAAAAAAACTGTCCTGATATTTTCTAGCTTCCTTAGGCAAAATGAGTTTTTCTCCCGTTGAAAAAGAAAAGTTTGTTCTTATTATTAAATCTATAATAACTCATTAATTCATCCAATTATTCAACAAATATCACAGGTACTGTTCTGGATTTGGGGAGTAGGCTAAGTCTAGATTCTCAGGGAGACAACTTTCTAGTGATGGTATACATAATAATGCCTGAGACAGTGCATCTTATGGAGGAAAATGAGAAGCAGCATCAGCAACGTTATTTTCTGATAGCATCAGAAGGTCAAGAAGGACCTTCCTGATACAGTGACATTTGAAGAAGACCTGGAAAACATTAGGAAACAAACCATGCTGGCATCAGGGAGAATATTCTAGAAAAAGTGAACAAGATGTACAAAAGCACTAAGTAAACAATATACTTGATATATGTAAGGAAGCTGGAGCCCAGTGAATCATGGGAGAGTTGTAGGAAATAAGGCCCCAGAGGCCTGGATCACATAAAGCCCTGGGAAGAATTTTGTCTCTTTTCATTCTGAGCAAGACAGGAAGCTACTGCAGGTGGAGGGTTCAACAGGGACCTGAGAGGTGAATGAATGTCTAGGAGAAAACAGAGCATAAGAGATAGGGTAGGGACCAAGAAGGCACAGAAGTTAGGGGTATGTTCAATGATCTGTGAGAAGCGAGAGTGACGTGGGTTTATTATTTATGGTTTTGCTAATGGGCTGGACAAGGGCTGTGAGGGGAGTCAAGGGCTTCAACTGAAAACTGTTTACTGAGACAGAGAAGACGACCGAAAGAAGACAGTTGGAAAGGAATTTCAAGGCCTTTTGTTTTGGACATACTGCCTATGAGATGTGTAGTGTATTGAAATTGCAAAATAGGTGGTTTAATATAAAAATGTGGAGTTCCAGCCACCAAAATCAGAATAGAAAAAGTATTTAAACTGAAAGGGATGAAAACTATATCATTTATAAGTGATTTTAAATCTTTCACAAAAAAAATGTTCTAGGGCTGGGTGTGGTGGGACTAGCCTGTAATCCCAGCACTCAGGAAACTGAGGCAAGAGGATCACCATGAGTTCGAGGCCAGCCTGGGCTACATAGTGAGTCCAGGCCAGCATGAACTACATAGTGAGACCCTGTCTCAAAAAAGAAGTTCCAAGAAAGCAGAAGTGCAAAATTATTTCTAATGCTTTTTACTGGCCAAATAAGATGGGAACTAAGAAGTGATTATCAGACTAATGAACATAGCAATTATTGAGCTTAGAAAGAGTCATTTTGGGGGAGTCATAGGGATATAAGCCTTATTTTTGTGGGTTCAATAGAGAATTGATGAGAAGCAATGAGAATGAGTTTAAACAACGTCTTTGAGAAGCTTTCCATAAGAGAGAAATTTAAAAGAGCTGACATAAAGTTTAGAACAGGGCAAAGGATCAGACACTATGGAGTTTTATGCAACTGTCTTAACTGCCTCTTTTTAGTTTCATTTAGTTTCATGTTTGTGCTGATTCTCTTCCATTCTACAGAAGTACCACCAGTGGTCCTCCAGAAGAGCAATGATCACATCTCCTACCTAATACTTCCAAGACCAGCATGGAGGTCACTTCTTCTCATCGTATATTTTGGAGGACAAGGTAGGGATGGAAAATATGGTAGAGTAGAATTTTATCCTCCAAAGATGGCAACAAACCCTTGGGTTTTGCTTTCTAGGTTTTCTTCTCCATTCTTAGACACTACTATAGTCAAAGGTTTGAGAGTCTAGTAGGGCAAAGAGGACAGAAGTGGTCATATGTGGTCTCTCTTGCCTACTCTTCTTTCAATCAAGTGTGTGTGGTGCCCCAGCTCAGGACCTCTGGAGAAGAACCATCCTTCTAACTCCACAGGAGGAAACCCATACTTTTCCCATTTCAGGTACTGAGATTCCAGGACTTGGGCCCATTGAAATTTGGCCCACATTTTTCCTCATATGTGTCTTCTCTGAGCCCCTGCCTAACCCAGTGTTTGAGCTTTACCTCGGAGTCCCGGGCGCTGCCATTGGGATCTTTGTCCTCTTATAAATAGCCACAAGATGACAGCAAGAAGGATGAGGAAGGCACCAACCAGCAGAGTTGGGACAATGATCACCGCATACGCCTCTCCCTGTACGACTGAGTAGGCAATCAAACGGGAAGGGAAGAGAATAAAGACCTGACCAGATGCCATACAATCCCCTTGCCCACCATGTTCATCCCATCATATGTAAAATGTCACCTTTTCCGCCTTTCCCCCTGGTGGAATTCCCTCCTAGTGTCCCTGTTTCCTAGCCCAGCAAGTGTGTGCTGTGCCTCTTCTATCATTTTTTTCTGCTGAGATAGAGAAAGTAGCATCAGGATCTCTGACTGGCACTTACCCCTAGGCCCCAAAGGCAATGCCCTCTGGTCCCATTCTCCTATCACCATGGTCTTCATCTCTGATAGAAATCAGATCATCTGCCTTCTAGAATTTATTCAGACCCTGGTCTCCCTAACTATAAAACCCGAAGCTAGGCACTTGCAGCATCTCTACTTACGACACATCTTGTCGTTGAGGTTACATTCTAGGAGCACCCGCGCGGTGCCTCTCTTCTCTCCCATTGCCGCGGGGATTCTCGCTTCTCTCCTGGGCTCACAGAAACAGCGCAGACCACGAGCATCACTGGGAGTGATTCCCAATGCCTGAGGAGTGCTGGGGAAAATGGAGTATGCATGGATCACTACCCAGCTGCGCGTGGTGGCACACATCTATAATCCCAGCACTTGGGAGGCTAAAGCAGCAGAATCCCTTGAAGTTTAAGGCCAGCCTGAACTGCACAGCAAGGCCTTGTCTCAAAA
>NW_004955413.1:7160113-7173688 GCF_000276665.1 Chinchilla lanigera | reverse complement strand
TATATATATATAATTAAAATGGATCACTAGTTAATATAGCCAGCTCTCTCAGTCACCCATTTACCTCTATCATTTTGCCTGATACTCAGACTGAAAGAAACCTTTATTTCCCCCCTCTGGTAGTCTCTTTTCTCTATTATAGAGCTTCACAGCCCTCACCTGGCCTTGTCCTTTCATTCCATTGCTGCTGAATTTATTTTAGATTTATTTTAGATTCTCTTCCACCTCAAACTTCCTCTACCAAACTCAAGAATAGATACCCAGGACCTGTCTGAATAATTGTTAACCATGGATTACAGCGACAAGCTTTACCACACACATTTCAACAAAACAGCACATAGCCAAAGAATGCAAAAAAGACAGAGGTTCAGAAAAATCTTAACACCATGGACAGTGAAAATTGCAAAGCCCTAAACACTGCAATTAAACCTTGATTAAAACTGTACTGGAAAATTTTTAAGAATCGTCATAGCTCTACAACACATTTTTTTAAATTTTTAAGGAAAAAATTTTAAATATATTCTCAATAGTGCCTATTAATTTTACAAAATATTGGGCTTGTACACGCATATACGTTGGTCGTGCTTATCCTTCTGATCGTTGTTCTGTACAGCCTGTCACTGTCATTCCTTATAGCACCCCCTTTCTCCTCTCTTCTTGTCTAGAAAAGTCTCCCTTCTGCTTTCTAGTCATCTTTATCAGAGTCCACATATTAGGGAAAACCTGGTACTTTTCTTTCTGATGCTGGTTTATTTCTTCTAACATGATGGTCTCCAGTTTTATTTTCCTGAAAATGACATAAGCCCATTCTTCTTTACAGCTGAATAATATTCCATTGTGTGTCTGTGTCACAGCTGCATTATCCATTCATCTGTTGATGGGACCTAGGCTGGTTCCATACCTTAGCTACTGTGGCTTGTGTCACAGTGAAGACAGGTGTCCAGGTGTCCCTAGAGCATGCTGACTTAATTCCTTCATGTATACACCAAGGATTGGTATAACTAGATAAAATGGTAACTCTACATTTAGTTTTGTTTGGGAGATTTTTGAGTTTTGTTTTGTTTTGTTTTTTGTCTTTTTGAGACAAGGTCTCACAATGCAGTTCAGGCTGGCCTTGAGCTCACTTTGTAGCCCAGGCTGGTCTCAAACTTGCAATGATCCTCCTGCTTCAGCCTCCCAAGTGCTGAGATTGCAGGCGTGTGCCACCACACTCAGCTTACATTTAGTTTTTTGAGGAACCTCCTTACTGATTTTCATAGTGGCCATAATAATTTATGCTTCCTATGTAGAAGGGTTCCTTTTTCCCTACATTTCCTTTTTCCCTACATTTTCCTTACAAGCAGCATCCACTATTTTGTTTTTGTTTTTTCTCTTTTGCAGTACTGGGGGTAAAATTTAAGCCTTCACACTGAATTACATCTCCAGCCATTTTTAAATTTTGTGTTACTTTTCTTTTAGTTTAGAGGCAAGGACTTGCTAAATTGCCCAGGCTGGGCTCAAATTTTTGATCCTCCTTCCTTAGCCTCCCAAAGTGCTGCGATTATAGGCATGTGCCACCATGACCAATTTAAAGTGGTTTTTTTGTTGTTGTTGTTCTTGATTATAGCCATTCTGATTGGGGTCAGATGGAATCTCAGTGTAGTTTTGATTTTCATTTCTCTATTAGCTAAAAACGCTGCCAGGCATGGTGGCACACACCTATAATCCCAGCACTTGGGAGGCACAGGCAGGAGGGTCACCTTGAGTTTGAGGCCACCCTAAACTACATAGTGAGACCCTGTCTAAAAAAAAGGCTAAGCATTTTTTCATATACTCATTGGCCAGTTGTACTTCCTGTGAGAAGGATCTGTTCATTTGTCTACTGATTGCCTAGGCTATTTGATTTTTTGGTGTTCAGGGTTTTTTTTTTTTTTGCATTCTTTATATACTTTAGATATTAATCCTTTGTCAGAAAACTAGCTACAAAGATGCTCTCCAATTCTGCAAGCTGTCTCTTCACTCTACTCATTATTTACCTTGCTGTACAGAAACTTTTTAATTTGATGTCGCCCCATTTGTTGGTTCTTGCTATTGTTCCCTGTGCTACTAGAGTCCTATGTAAGAAGTCTCTGCCTGTGCCTTGGGCTTCAAGTGTGTGTTTCCTCTATGCTTTCTTTCAGCAGGCTCAAAGTTTCCGGTCTTAGGCCAATGTCTTTAATTCATTTGGAATTGATTTCTGTACAGTGTGAAAGATAAGGATTTACAAGTAGGTATCCAGCTGTACCAGCACCTTTTATTGAAGAAGCTGTCTTTCTCCCATCTATGTTTTTGACTCCTTTAGCTGTATTTGCATGGGCTTGTTTCTGTGTCTACTATTCCATTCCACTGGTTTGTGTGCTTATATTCATGCCAGTTCCATGCTCCTTTTGTTACTATAGTTTTGTAATATAATTTGAAAATTTTTGTTTAATAATGTGACCCTCAGGATACAAAATCATCATGCTCTTGGCTTGCTCTTTTTACTCAGGATTACTCTGTCTCATCTGGGTCTTTTGTGTTTCTTTATAATATTGGAACTATGTTTTCTAGTTTTGTGAAGAATGTCCCTGGGATTTTGATGGGACTGCACTGAATCTGTAGATCCTTTTGGTAATATGGCCATTTCAACAATATTAACTCTGCCAACCCATGAACCTGGGAGTTTTACAATCTTCTAATGCCTGCTTCAGTTTCTTTCTTCAAAGTTCTATTTTTTTTTTTTTTTTTTTTTGGAGAAGTTTTTTACCTCCTTAGGTTGAGTCCCAATGTTTTATTTATTTATTGTTTTGAAGCTGTTGTGAATGGAACTGTTTGCCCAATTTCTTTCCCATGTAGGTAATTATTGATGTGCAGAAAAACTATTGATTTCTTAATGTTGATTTTGTATCCAGAACCTCAGATTTTTAAATGAAAAGAAATTCACTTCAGTTTTATACAAATTGAATCCAGACAATGGGAGAATAGTTGAATATCCAGAGAGGTTGTGTTGTGCATTTGCCTGCTTTCTCTGGGCCATCTTCACCCTCACAACCAGTGGACAGGTAGCATTTAATAATTAAGACTATTTAGGTCCTCAGCTTCAGGAACCTTCCTCCTCCCATGAAGTACAGATATAGACCCATTGTTAGCAGAATACAGACCAAAGGACATTTCAGTACCAATCCTCTCTCTCTCTCTCTCTTTCTCCCTCTCAGTCTCTCAATACAAAGAAATTACATCTTATGGTTCAAAACTAACATTAAATACTACAGCAAAAAATATTTTCCACCTCATCCTCTTCTATTAATCTAGTTCCCAAGTTTCTTCCAGATGAACTACAGATAACAATTTCTTGTTTATCTGGCAAGAGATTGTGTGTGTGGTGTGTGTGGGGGGGTGTCACATTTAAGTCTATATAATCAGCATATATTTCAAATGACATTTCCAGAAACCTGTTTTGTCATTGTTTGACAGTACTGGAGATCAAACCCAGGAACACTGTATCACTGAGTTACATCTCTAGTCCTTTCTGTTCAATTTTTTATTTTTAAAGTTTTAAGACATGTCTTACTAGGTTGCCTAGGTGGGCCTTGACCTTGAAATCCTCCTGCCTCAGCCTCCCAAGTAGCTAACTAGGATTGGCGGTTCCTTCCAAGGAAACCTGATGGTTACCACTCTCCTACATATCTACCAACTTTGTGTTTTGCCCTCGCTTGCAAAGAGTCTGTGACTCCATGGTCAGCACAACCCATTCCTTTAATTGTGATCAGTCCGAAACAAAATGTGGCGATTTTCAGTTAAATGATCCTAAATATGTGGTCCAAATTTGTAATGACTTAATAAAAAGATTTAAAAAGTCAGAAGTATCAGTTATATGAGATATATTGTACCTATATTACGTTAGCCATATTATATTAATCTTTCATTACACTTTGTATTTTATTATTGCTATTAACCAGCACCATGTAGTTTATTGGGTCAGAGTCTCTGTACCTGGAAGATCTATGCAAAGAAATCGCCCAGCTCCCACCTTACCCCTTCTCCGCTCTTCCCGGGGCTTCTTGGGCACTTATTTTGGGGAGTCCCAGCTAAACAATTTCCTGATAACTGAAAAGACAGACAAGTGTGTGGCTTGTTGACAAAAGCCTAGGTAAACAGAAGCCAGAAGAGGGAAAATTTCCCAGAGGAGAGAGTTCTTATCTTCTTATCTCTAGTTTTTACACAGCAAAGGATCCATAAAATCAAGGAAAATTAGGAAGCAAAGTCCACCTCGTTTAGTTTGTAAACCAAAAGACAGGGAGGAAAGTAGCTGAGAAAAGTTGCACAACCCACAAGACAGCATGGAGGGCGAGGCAGTGAGCAGCAGGAGCACAGGGACTGCTGGGGGCAAGTGGAGCGAAGGACGCTTTAAAATTGAACAGCCTCGCTGAGAGAGCTCAGAGGCTACTTGAAAATCTCTCACTGCCATTATGATTCTTATTTTCTTTCCCCTTGCTTCCTGTTCAGGGCACTATCAGATGTAATTATTTTTATTCTGGGAACAGCCAGTTCAACAAGTTTGCTTCTCTGGGGAGTAGGTACCACGAGCATAATCTCTGTACCACAGAACAAGTGGTAGAAAGGGTCAGTTAGCAGCCGGCTCGGACTTGTGAGCGCTGCCCAGAAACCAAACTACACACCCACAAATGCGTCCTGCAGGAAGTAACCTGAAACCCTGTGTGCACAGGGCCCCACACTCAACTGCTTTTAGTGAGTTACACAGTTATAGACACATGGCCTTCCCCAGTGACTTAGCTCATGCCTGGATGTCACACTTAACAAAGAGCTCCCGCCTCTGGCTATAATAGGACTTCCTATTGTACCAGGTTCTTGAACCAGGTTTTTACCATTGCTTTTATTTGTCACAGGTAGTTTAAAGACTTGGGTAATTAAACATCTAGCAGCCCAATGGATCTAGATCACAGAGGTAAATGTTTAGGGAGGTGCACTCAGAGAAATGGCTCTCTAGGTATTTGTACAATAAGCTCCTTCTAGTGTTTACAATTTGGCTAGAGGCGTGTGTGCTACAGTGGTGCATCCAGGATAAGGTACACACACCTGGGATACCACATACCCGTGAAAGCCTACACAGGAAACCTGGCCACGTTTTCATGCATCAGAAGGTGCTCACATCTGCTTGTGGCAGTGTTCCTCTCTGTACCACTTTTCTCCCTGTGGTGCACACTCAGTTGCCACACGGCTTTCCTGGCCCACTCTGCACCAAGCTACAAAAAGGAAGGTCTTGACCTTTCAGTCATCTATTAGAAGAAATGCCCCTGGACAACATTTCTGCAATAATATTTAGATAGCACCTTTAAAAACTGTATGTCAGCTAGTGTTTCTTCTCTTAGCTGGACTGTAAAATACTTAGCTATATAAAGCATGATCCCACAGCTAGTGTCATGCAAACAACATTTAGAGCATTGAAATCAAGGATCTAGCGCAGTTATGAAATTGTTATTCTGGTAACTTGCTCAACAGTTACCAAAGATGTTTGTATTTAGCTTCCCAAAAGTTTGCAGAAACCTACATGGACGGTGCGCCAAATCTCTTCAGCCAAGATTCTATGGAAAACAATATTACTGCCTCTTTTATGGTGGTTCATCCTTGATTTTTCTCTTCTCAGTTACTTTGGGGTTTTTTGCTGAGCATTTTTAAAGATATGCATTCTGCACAAAGTAATCTGAAGACCTGAATGCACATTTAGCTCCCCTCTCAAACTGAGAATCCAGAGGGGGAAATAATACGATGAGGAAGGAGAGACAAATAGGAAGAGAAAAAAAATAACTGGAAGAGAATGGGAGTGAACTGGGGGTGAAGGGTGCCCCTAAGCGTTTGCCTGTCTGGACACCCCAGAAGTCAGTGACTATAGCTATAACTGAACTGAACAGCAACATTAGCTCTCTGAATGGTTACCCATACTTGCAAGTACAGTGCCACACTCTATTTCTGTGTCTGTTTTAATGCACACAGAGGGTTCTATTTATAAGAATACAACTCTTAAAAGAAAAAAGAATACAACTCTTATTAGTGACCTTTCTGTTTAGCACAGTATCATTTCCCAGACACAATCAGCAATTTACCCAGAAGTTTCCAGAAGAAACTCATCTTACCTAAAAATATCTATATATAAGATTTTAAAGATCTGGCTGCTACAAACTGTGCTGCTATGAACATGGGTGTGCATCTATCACTGTGGTATGATGTTTTCAGTTCTTCTGGGACAGCACCCAGAAGGGGAATAGTTAGGTTAAATGCAACCTCTAATCCTAGTTTTTTGAGGAATCTCCACACTGATTTCTACAGTGGTTGCACCAGTCTGTACTCCCACCAACGGTGGAGAAGGGTTCCTTTTCCCCACAGCCCCTCCAGCATTTGTTACTGGTTTGTTTCTTGATGATGGCTGATGGAGACCACTATGTGGAAGCTCTGAGCAGGACTTATATTAACCAATTGGCTTTCCATGTTTACTTGTGAGCCACTGGTCCCTACTGAGGCCTGTAATGGTGGGTGAAGCCATGGGGCTCCAAAGGACAAGACAAGGCCACAGCTGAGGACTTTTGGCTCCAACCCCAGTTAACTAAAAGGAGACTCTAGCCATCTCACTCTTGTGGTGAAGGTCTTTCTGGAGATAACATAGTTTTTTTTAAATTAAAATAAAGTATTACTTGGGGAAGTCCTTAGAGAGATTTTTAAGTCCTGCCCAGATTTTTGCATTTTCTTCAGTATCTCCCTCCTTTGTTTGAAAACCAAATAAATATGGGCCACCCAGGTAAGGTCTTGGTCTTAACCCAGAGAATCTTGAATTCTGTGAGAGGGCTGAACCCTCCCTGGAGCCCTAAATTCATTTCAACTGTCTCATTTATCTAAGCCTTCACCATCCACTCATTTGGGAGATTGTAGGCCTGATCAGCCTGCAATAACTAAAGGTTCTTAACCCGATACTTGGCACCCAAGCAGGGACTTATAAATGACAGCCATTCTTAGACCATACTCATAAGTGAAATAAGTCAGACTCACATGTGTAAACATCATACTGTCTTCCTGGTATGAGAAACTGAAAGAGTGAATAAGGACCAAAATAGTCAATAGATATTGTGAAATGGGAAGAAATTGTTTGAAAGGAAAAAGGAACTAGGGTGGGGGAAGGGGGAAAAGAAAGAAGGGAAAAGGGAAAAATTACAAGATAGTTATACTACTAGTTTCCCTTAGTTCATTGAAAAGAAAGGTTTGTGCTAATATTGTTTGGAGAATTTTTTATGCCCATATTTGTACTCTGAGTAACTACTTTGAAGATAACAATATGCAATGTATTAACTATTATTATTCTCCTATTATTTTATTATGAAATTTTGTTTTATTTTTTCCATAAAATAAAAAAAGACTTTAAAAATCCAGCTCCTTGCCAGGTGTGGTAGCGCATGCCTGTAGGCCCAGCACTGGGAGGCTGAGGCAAGAGGATTGCTGCAAGTTTGAGGCCAGCCTGGGCGATATAGTGAGTTCAGGGGAAGCCTGAACTATACAGCAATTTCAAAAATACAAAAAAACAACCAAACAACAACAACAAAAAAATCCAGTTCCTCTTCCTAGACTTCTCTTGCCTGCTTCTGTAGTGTTAAAAATTTCCCAACTGACGTCAGAAAAACATGTGGCCCTGTTCCAGGGAAGAGGATTTAATCTGTCCCACCACCCTTCCCATCAGCCTCACAGTCTGCTTCTCACTGCATGTCCCTCCTGGCCATGTTCTTTATAGACACAGAGAAGAGCCCCACCCTCGCGGCTGGACGCCACCCTGGGTCAAGGGAGTCACCAAGGGTCCTGGGCTCTGGGATACAGAACTCAAAGACCTACAGTCGGGAGGGTAAGACAGTGGCAGGGGGAGCCCCCAGAAGGAGAAAGTCTGTCTTGCTGCACCTCAGCCTTCTCTTCTCCTCCCGCTCTCTTCTTTACTTCCAGTCTGTCTAGAAATACACCTCACTGATTGGTCTGAACATATTAAATCAGTAGCAATATTGAGAAGAGCCACTCAGATCTAGGGGACTCCAGAAATATCTCTAATATCCTATAAAACAAGCTGTCCTTCCTCTTTTTAGGTCTCATAAACTTTTATTAAACAACTACACTATGCCAGAGATTGTAGCAGGCCCTTCCAGGCAAAGGAGGAAAGGCAGAAAATGAGGAACTGGGTGATGAGGGATTGGGTTATGAAGTAGCTGTGTGAAAAAAAATAAAACAAGGCGCATAGATGGACAGCATTTTACACCCAGGTCAGGTCTTTTACTACAAACCAAATGTCGCTGACACTATTAGACATACGTATTTGTCATTCAAATGAACAACACCAACAGTGTCAAGAAGGAGCCACGTCAGAATCCAGAGTCATGGAGCTGAGGATATATATAGCTCAGTGGCAAAGTGCTTGCCTGGCATGTACAAGGCCCTCGGTTCAATCCCCAGCTTTGCAAAAACAGACAAAAGAAGTATCAAAAGTCATTGAAACTAAAAGTTACCAACTAATACACTATAATTTGGAAAGAACATAAAATGTCCCTTGTGTGTTATTTAATGTCCTCATAGGGACACAGAGTATATTCCCGTCTCCATCTTTAAAGTATATTTTGAAAATGCGGTAGAACCAGAATTATTTTCAATAATTATGGAATCTTGGATTTATTTTCTTGTGTTTCTCTCTTCTGTTTTTTGAGTGAAGAAGCCCAGTCCCTAAGACTAGCAATCCTTTACTGCAATCCCAAGAGCTAGGAAAGATCCTGAAATACCAGAGGACAGAGCACAGACCCCCCTGCCCCAGCCTGGCTCTGTCAGGCACCCAGTGCTGCCTTGCTATCGAAAGAAGCTCATGAGGGGACAGAGAGAGAACAGGAGAGCACACTGATGAGGAGCCTTCCTAAGTCCACCGCAGCAGACTGGTGCGGGCAGCTTGCCTTGTGCGCAGGGTGTCTCCCAGCGGGATGAGGCTGGGAGCAGAGGAAGTGCTTCGGTTCTCCTGCCTTGCTCAGGCACTAAGGGACTGTACTGGTTCCAATTTTCACCCTCTCCAACCTTCTGGGAGACCCAGGGCATGAAGTGAACCCTGAAACTCTGGGGAAAGAGGTTCTACTGCGCTGCCCAGGATTTCCAAGAGCAACAATAAGGCTGAGCATTATCGGCTCTCCTTGCTTCTGGTTTTCACCTGTCTAGGAATTCCTGAAGCACATGTGATACACGGTCTAGCTGAGAAAGCCTAATTTCTATCCTGGCACCTCATGAAAGTTTACTTTGTACAGGAACAAAGTGATTGCAAGACAGATAGGCTAGGTAACTTCTAGGTAAGATGACACCAACACTCACCAGCACTCATACCCAAACTGCATCAGATTTTAAATATGATGACACAAGTAGACATATCTTATTTCCTCAGAGGTGTTATACAAATTCAAAATGTTTTATTCATATTACAATTATTCTATTTTTTTTATGTTACCACTTCTAGAACCTTCCCATCTCAAAAGCCCAGGAATAATGTATCTTAAATTAGATATTCTTCTGTTGATTATATTCTCTTCCTGGATCCCTAAATAAAAACAGTCTCCTCAGGCTCCAGTTTCCTCAGCGCAGAACAAGGGCTACGAAAAAGAGGGAAAGCCAAACACCCACACCCACACCTGCTGTATACACAGTGCCTCTCATCCCCGCTCTCGTCCTGCAGTCTCCCTTTCCTACCTGATCAGCACACCAGCGAGACCTCTAGGAGCTGCCCGGGCCTTGAACGACTTCTTCTGTCATTCAAGCTCTTCTTGCCACTGCTCTCAGCCACATCGCATTGCCAAGGATTTCCATGGCCGCGCTCCCTCGTTGGGATTCATCCTAGGCTTTTCCTTCTAGGGGCACTTTCGGTTCTTTAAAGCTCCCCTGGCAGATTTCCCCATAAGTGAGGAGATCTGTTTTGTTTTCTGACCAATCTTCCAGCCTGTTCTGGCGCACTGCCCTCTGGCAGAGAGGAGGGCCCAAGCTGAGAAAAACAGGTGGACAGTCTACACAAGATTGTAGGAACACACACACACACATACACACTCACGCTTTCTCGCTCTGATAAAGGAGCCCCAGCCCAAGCAGGCAGAGACACAGATGGACAGATTTCACAAGCAGGAAATCCACTCAACTGCCCTCTGCCTCAGTGCTGTGTCATGTGGGGTGTGCCCCAGAAAAGGTCCTGCGCACACACCACACTCAGGTAAACAATAACAAAGGCCTGGGACCATGGAAAGGAGGCCCTGTGGGAACCGCTCACCACCTCACTCTGTGTAGCCAGGAGTCAAGAGGAGCCTCCCTCCTCCGGGAGCAGGTCAGCAGGTTCTGTGTAGTCTAGGAGCTGCAGAAGGTGGCGTCACCCAGATTTGGTGCTGTAACAGTCAGGGTTGTGAAGTTCTACTTGTGGTTTGGTGGGTGATTCACAGAGCACCCAGTCATGACACCTGACCTTGGCATTCCTTTTCTTCCTACTCTAGGGGTCAGGAGACTTGCAGCTCTCCTGAGGGCAGCAAAGAGCAGCAGGAAGTGAGTCACACCCACAGAAGGGGCAGGCCAAGGAGCCATCCCACAATCACTTATCTCACCTCACTATTTTCTGACACAGGCTCTCAAAATCCAGGGGCTTTCTTCTCCTGAATCTTCCTACCTGTCTCAGGGCAGCTTCATTGTCTATACTTACCCTGATCCTGCCCACAGCTTCCTACCGTGTAGTGGTAAGAAAGAGAGCTTTCAAGTTCAGCTTTATTCAAATCCCCCTTCTAACACTCATTCTCACTTTCTATAAGGTATTTTCAGTTTCTGAGTTTCCGTTTTCCCATCCAGAAAGTAGTGATGATGACATCTATCTTCCAAGGTTGTTGAGAGTTATATGGCATAATTCGTGTAAATTACCTACTAGTATATTAGCACTGCAAACTATAAATCTTCGTCCTTCTCCTCCTCCCTTCTTTCTTCATCTGGCTCACAAGATGGGAGGTAGTCACATAACCACATTGATCAAATGAACATATATAGCTGGGTGTGGTGGCACACACCTGTAACCCCAGCACTCTGGAGGCTGAGGTAGGAGGATCACCATGAGTTCAAGGCCATCTTGGGCTACATAATAAGCTCAAGGCCAGCCTGAACTACAAAATGGGACCCTGCCTAAAAAAATATATATATATGTATATATATATATATATATAATATATTATATATTATATTTGGTGATCCAAGCATATGCATTCCTGCATGGGATGAGGGAGTTAAAGTAATTATAAAGTTAATTTTTTTCATTAATTCTTCATAGTTCACCAAGGTTTGACCTGACAACTTAAATATTAAAGCTGATAGTCAATCTCTGAATTTGAGCACCATGTTAAGGAAGAGAGATTTAAACAGGATGGATGAAAGGGCATAATGCTGTAAAATAAGGCATAAAAATGGAAAGAATGCTTCAGGGGAGGAAAGGGGTTAGGAAAAAAATAGAGAAGTAGAAGAGGAGGAAGAGATTAGAAGCAAGGCTGGAGGACAAAGGGGGATCATGCAAACTTTGGGAAACTGGTACAGTTTATTTCCTCCCCTGAACAGTTGAAAGAATGCAGTGGTATATTAATTAACCAGGGAACAGTATCAGCACCTGGCCCATTTCTCCTGTGTCTAAAATTCTCAAACTGGAAGGTCAGTGTATACGGATAGCAGCAAGAGAAAGGAAAATAGGAAGGAATGTCATCATCTAGGCAGGCCAGGGGCAGTCCTGATGAGACTTTCAGGCCGTGCTCAGGATTGCTTGTTTCATTCTAGGCACCTCTGAAGTGCCTTAGGTAGAGAGTTACATGAACTGCTTCGTATTTGAAAGTTTATTGTTAGGAATAGTACTCAGCAATAAGAAGGAACAAAGTATTGATAAATGCAACAGTTAGGCGGAGCTTCAGGGCACTATGCTGAGTGAGAAAAGCCCACATGCTGTGGGATTACATTTATGCAATATTTTCCAAAACGACAAAATTAGAGAGACAGAAAATACTAGACCGGTGGTTGCCAGAAGAAACAGGGAAGGAATAATAATTACAAAGGAGTAACACAAGAGAATTCCTTTATGGTGCCAGACAACTCCGTACCTTGATTCTTTAATTTTTTCTTTTTGGTACTGGGAATCAAACTCACAACCTCGCGCTTGCCAGGCAGGCGCTGTCCACTGAGCTAAATCCCCGGCCCCTTGATTCCTTAATTTTGATTACTGCTGCCCCACAACAACAGTCTCAAGAGCACACATCCTTCCTTCACGGCATTGGCCTAAATGTGGATGAAATCCCATTCCTCCTAATACAAGCGCACAAAAAAATGTAATTGTCAAGAGATTTACTAAATGACAAGACAGGAGCATTAGGAAATAAAATTAATGAGCAAAAAGTACAGAGAGCAAGTGTGGATGTGTGTATTTTCCTAAGTAGTAGACATTTGTTGTTCTATTACATCTGTCTTGTTATCTTGATATATCCACACTGTGACCCAGCAGGTGCCTAATCTCTGTCACCTGTTTTGTCTTTTTTGGGGGGTGTCTAGAAATTGAACCCAAGGCCTTTGCACTGAGCTACATCCTCAGACCTTTTATTTTTTATTTTAAGGCAAGGTTTTACTAAATCGCTAAGTTGTCCAGACTGGTCTAGAGCTTGTGATCCTCCTGCCTCAGCCTCCCAGAATGCTGATATTACAGGCATGTACCACCACACCTTGCCTAGCTTTCTCATCTTTCAAATTGGGTACGAAATATATTATTCACCTCAAAGAGTCATTGTAAACCAAGTGTGATGGTGCCTGTAATCCCAGCACTCAGGAGGATGAGGCAAGAATATTACCTCAAGTCTGAGGCCACCTGGGGCTACCTAGTAAATTCAGGGCTACATAGTAAGTTCAGGGCCATCCTGAACTATATAGGGAGACTCTGTCTCAAAAAACAAAACAAGAACTTCCGGGAAGATGGTGGAGTGGTAAGCAGCAGTGAAAGAACCTCTCTGAAAATCGCCATCCAGACACTGAAATATAGCAACACAAGGAAGACAAGATGGAGGGAAGTGGGTCCCCTGGAACCAGGAAGAATCAAAAGAAAGAACTAAGCCCACAGGGAGAGCAAAGAAAGAAACTTCAATGAAAAAGAGGTAGCCAGTGGAGCCTTCTCCCTGAGTCTCAACTCACTGCATGAGAGGAGCGGTTCAAACCTACAGATACAGTAACCCCAGTGGCCTCCACAGAGAGATGCAGCAGTGGAGGGGAGCAGTGGACATGAAGGACTGCACTAGCTGGGGGTGAGTGCTGAGCGCTTGGTCATCCTTTGGGAGAGAGTGACTGGCCGGGAACCATCTTGGAGAGGGGCTGGCTGAGCTCAGAATCAGAAAAGCTGCTGGGCCCCCTAGTGGCTCCCAACTGAGTCCATGGCCACGGGAGATACACTGATGGCTGCAGGCTGCACGGGTCTGGTATCAGCCTCACAGCCAGAAACCAGCCTGAACTTCAGGGGAAATAAAGGTG
>NW_004955413.1:7142687-7159360 GCF_000276665.1 Chinchilla lanigera | reverse complement strand
CTATGCAGTTCAGGCTGGCCTTGAACTCGCTCTGTACCCCAGGCTGGACTCAAATTTACAGCAATCCTCCTGCCTCAGGCTCCCAAGTGCTGGGATTACAGTGCTGGGCGTGTCACCACGCCCAGCTTCTAGGATGTTTTCAATGCTACTGTTATTGCTGATTGTACCACTTCAGCTAAAATGACATAATGATTCTAATCAGCTCTTCTTCCTGGTATACCAAGACTGAGATTGCCTAAGGGTCATAGAAAATACTTTGGCACAGTGGCAAAGAGCCAGTGGCTAGGCCAAGCAAGCAGCAACTTCTCATCCCCAACAAATTGAAGAGGTAGGATCTCGCAACACACTGAAAACCCAAAAACCAGCTACACCTTGAGGACACTTCTGAAAAGTAGTCATTTCCTGAGGGTTCTAAGTACTAGCAATAAAAAACAAAGCAATAGCCATTGTAAAAATAGCCAGCTGTTGTGGCACACACCTGTAAGAGACTAAGGCAGGAAAATCCCCGCAAGTCTGAGGCCATATAGTGAACTTAAGGCCAGTCTGAACTACACAGTAAGACCCTGTCTCAAAACAGAAACAAAAGAATTAAATAATAGCATACATAAAAAGTTCTTAGAATAACACCTAGCACATAGTTAATACTCGCTGTTACTCATTATTCTTGTAATAATTATAGGAATAAAAATATCCTTATAATAATTACTATCACTATCATTATTATTCCTGAAGTTATGACATCCTGAAGTGATCTCTCCTTTGGGGCATGACTTTCATGCTACGCAATATCAATATTATAACATAATATCAGCACTACCATATTCATATTCCTAAGTGTGACAGGCATAAGAGAATTATTTCCTGACATGTAAGTTTAATGTAGCCTTAAACTTATTTTCCCTATGCTTCTGATACAATTTCCTCACCCTCCCTCTGCAAAGTATCTATGATTTTAGGTAGTAAATTTTCGATTATTACGTTATTGTCTCTAACTTGCTGCATGCTTTTTGAATTTGAAATATCACATATTTTTGTAAGTAGATGCTGTGCATTTTGAATTTACTTTTCTGGACTCTAATCCTAAAATCTTAAACCAGTTATACTAAATAATTGTGTGGTTCCTTCTTTATTAGTTCCATTGCTTACAATACAGATCAAATCAATTAAATCAGAATCAAACACTTTAGGAATGGGAACTGAGCACTAAGATTTGTTCCACATCTTCCTTTATAAGAACATGTTGATTAACCAGGTTCATGGATTTCATTTTGGCAGAGTCATACATGCGTATAACATACTGTGATCATTTTACACCTCCCGTTACCCTCCTTGTCTCATCTCCCCCCAGCTTTCACTTTCAGGTTAGGTTCAATGTAAATAATATATTTTGATCATAGAATTCTCCCAATTTCCCTCCCTGACACTCCCTTACTCTCTTCTCCTTGTCTAACGATGGTCTCCTTTCTACTTTCTTGTCATCTTATTAGAGGTGATAAACAAATTCAGACAAATAGCAGCGTACAAAATCAAAATTAAAAAACTTGGTAGCTTTTTTATACACCAATAGACTAGCTGAGAAAGAAAGGAAAACAATTCCATTCACAATCACTTCAGAACAAAACAAAAAAAAGTCAAAACTTAGAAATCAACCTAACCAAGGAGGTGAAAGACATGTGCAATGAAAATTTCACAACACTGAAGAAAGAACTTGAATAAGAAACTAGAAGATGGAAAGCTCTCCCAGGTTCATGGGTTGGCAGAATTCATACTGTTAAAATGGGGACTGGGGATTTAGCTCAGCAGCACAGCGCCTGCCTGGCAAGCGCAAGGTCATGAGTTTGGGTCCCGGTACCAAAAAAAAAAAAAAAATACTATCAAAATGGCCATATTATCAAAAATGATCTAAATATCCAATGTAATCCCCATCAAAATCTTGACTGAGGAACTAGAAAAAAATCTTAAAATTCATGAGGAAACACAAAAGATGCAAAATACCCAAAGCAATCCTAAGCAAAAAAGAGAAGGCTAGAGGTATCATAACATCCAATTTCAAATTATACTACAAAGCTATGGTAACAATAACAGCATGGTGCTAGCACAAAAACAGACCAGTGGAGCAGAACAGAGGCCACAGAAACAACCCCATGCAACTACAACCATGTGGTTCTGGAAAAAGGAATCAAAAATATATGCTGAAGAAAAGACAGCCTTTTAAACAAATGGTGGTGGGAAAACTGGATATCCACTTGTAGAAGACTTAAATAGATCCTTATCACAGGGTGAGCGATCACCCTGTACGAAAATAAATTCTAAATGGACCAAAGACTTAGGTATAAAATCTAAATCTTTAACCAGGTGTGGTGGTACACACCTGTAAACCTAGCCAGCACTCTGGAGGCTGAGACAGGAAGACAGCAAGTTCAAGTCGAACCTGAGCCATTGGAGATATAGCTCAGTGTGAAGGCTCTTGGGTAAATCCCTAGTGCCATGCAATTAAAAAATAAAAATAAAAGACCTGAGACTTTGAAACTGCTGAAAGAAAACATAGGGACCACACCTGAGCTGTAAGCACAGATAATGGATTCCTGAATATGACTTCAATAGCACAGGAGGTAACAGGCAATCAACAAATGAGAATAAGTGAAACTGAAAATTTTCCATACAGCAAAGGAAACAACCAATAGTGCGAAGAGACAGCCCGCAGAATGAAGAAAATCACTGCTGGATACTCTTCAAGTAGAGGATTAATACCTAGAATATATAAAGAACTAAAAAACTTAACACATACAAAAAAAAATCAAATAACCAGGCATGGTGATACATGCCTGTAATCCTAGTACTTGGGAGGCTGAGGCAGGAGGATTGCCATGAGTTTGAGGCCAGCCTGGGCTACATAGTGAATTCAAGACTCATCTGAACTACATAGCAAAACCCTGTCTTAAAAAAAAATCCAATAGTCCAATCAATAAATGGGCAAATGAATAGAACTGGCACTTCTCAAAAGAAGTATAAAGGTACATGAAAAAAAGTTCAACGTGTTTGGGCATTAGGGAAAGCAAATCTAAACTATAATGTGATTCCATGTCACCCCTTTCAGAATGGTTATCATCAAGAATACAGAAAATAATGAATGCTGGGTAGGCTGTGGGAAAAAGGAACCCTTCTACACTGCTGGTAAAAATGTAAAATAGTGCAGCCACTATAGAATTCAGTATGGAGGTTCCTCAAAAACCTAAAAATGAAACTACCATATGATCTAGGTATACCCCTCCTTCACGCAGACCTGAAGGAATGAAAGTGTGTGTGCTATAGAGAAACCTGCATACCGATGTCTACTGTGGCACAATTTACAATGGCCAAGACATGGAACCAGCCTAGATGTCCATCAACAGGTAAATGAATAAAGAAAATGTGGCAAAGATACATAATGCATCCATGAAGAATGAGATTTTATCGTTTGCAGAAAAATGGATGGATCTGGAGACCATCACATCGAGTAAAATAAGCCAGAGTCAGCAAAACAAGCACCACATTTTCTCCCTTATATGTGGAATCATTTGGTGGAGTCTTTAGGCTGCTCCAGGAGCAGGATCAAATCATCTGCAAACGAGGATAGTCTGACTCCTTCCTTTCCTGTTTGCATCTCTTTTATTTCTTCCTCTTGCCAGACTGCTGAAGCTATGATCCTAAGATCTATATTCAATAGAAATGGTGAGAATCGGCACACGGGTCCTCTGCCTGAGAGGGCTGAGACGTAAAACCCCAAGGTAATTCATGAACAGCCAAGTTTAAGAGCCCGCCTTACACCCGGGTGTCTCCCCTTCTAAATTACTAGAGAGGAAATTCTCCAGGTTCTAATTTAATAGGTAAGATGTTGTACTGGCAATTATCACCTTAATATCTCTCTTTCTCTCTTTCTGTCTCTCTCTCTGTCTGTCTCTCTCTGTCTCTCTCTGTCTCTCTGTCTCTCTCTCTCTCTCTCTCTCTCTCTCTCTCTCTTTCTCTCCCCCTTCATACCTTCCTCCCTCTTTCCTTGTCTACCTCCTTCCCTCCTTCCTTCCATTATTTGTTTTATTTTGCTTTGTTTTTTGACACAGGGTCTCACTATGAAGTTCAGGCTGTCCTTGAACTCACTATGTAGCCCAGGCTGGCCTCAAACTCATAACTATCCTATTGCCTCTGCCTCCCGAGTGCTGGGATTACAGGTGTGCACCACCACACCCAGCCTCCTTCTCTTATTTTTGTATGTAATTTTGTGCAAGCTTCATTATTTCCCTGGGCTTTAATTCCTAATGTATAAAATGACTCATAATCCTGAAGAACAAACTCAGACATTCTGAGAGGACAAATGACAAAATATGGAAAGGCACTTTAAAGTTTCAGAACAAAAGTACTTTAGATATTTATAGTAGAATTATCCTATCCTCCCACCCTGCACCTACACACACACACACACACACACACACACACACGCAGAGCCACCTCCTCAAAAGTACCTGCTTCGAAATGTAAAAGCTTTTCTGTAGTATATGATCAGGGGATCTGTTAAACTGTTAAAGCTTTGGTATTTTAGAGAATTTGAAGTCAACTGTACCCACTGCTTTACCATTTCTTGGTCACAGTTTTTTTCCATTCATATAACTATTCAATTTTTAAGGAGACCAAAACTGATATTAAAGACAGGTGATATAAGATGTCTTTTGACGGCTGGGCACCATGGTGCACACCTATAATCACAGCACTCAGGAGGCTGAGGCAGGACTATAGCCACGAGTTCAAGGCCGTTCCGGGGTCCATAGTGAATTCAAGGCCAGCCTGAACCACAAAGTGAGACCCTGTCTCAAAAGAAAAAAAAGCACTTTGGAAAAAAAATCTGAGATCAAATGAACTTTGAATAATGCTATATCTGTACCAGTGTGTTCCCTATCATGATGGGACCCCTGGCACTAAACTTCACTTTGGCTTCAACTGCCTCCTGCCCTGAAATTCATCATATTTTTCTCCCTCACATTATTATAGACAGTTCTAGGAGAAATGTATGGTCAAAGACAGACTCCTTCCCTGAAACAGGCAAAGGAGCATGAGATCTCAGGTATGCCCTTGGGCTTCATGTCCTATGTGACCTTAACCAAGCCCATGAGTATTTCTTTGCCAGACAGTTGTATATGAAGCATGATGAAATACATAATGAGAAATAAAAGTGCAAGGAATCATTATTTATTGCCATACCATGGGGGGGTACTCAAGAAACCAAAACTCTGATGAAACATAAATATATAAAACATATTTATAAGTCAGGTGTGGTGGTACGTACACACCTTGCCTGTAATCCCAGTGCTCTGGGAAAGGCAAGATGACCCCAAGTTCAAGCCCCACCTGGGAAACTTAGCAACTTCATGGAATCCTATCTCAAAATTTAAAAGTGATACATGCCTGTAATCCCACCACTTGGAGGCTGAGGCAGGAGGATCACCATGAGTTCGAGACCAGAATTGCCTACCTAGTTAATTCAAGGCTAGCCTGAACTACATAGAGATCCTACTCAAAAAAACAAAACTAATTAAAAATAAAAAATAAAAATTTTTTAAAAGGCTTGGGATATACCTCAGTGTGAAGGCCCTAGGTTCAATCTCCATAGCACTACGTATATATTTACACAGATGAAGAAATTTCATAAGTATAAAACCAGAGAAAAAGTGACTAACAGAGATCTTCTCTATCCTTTTTAAATTTTTTTAAATATTTATTTATTTACTTATTTATTTAGTTATTTTAATTTTTGTCCTTTTGAGACAAGTTTCACTCTGCAGTTTAGGCTGCCCTTGAACTCACTTTGTAGCCCAGGCTGGCCTTGAACTTGCATCAATCCTCCTGCTTCAGCCTCCCAACTGCTGGGATTACAGGTGTTCACCACTCTCTATCCTTGTAAATAGGAAATTTAATACCTTATATCAGTTCTTCAAACTGTGTAAATAACCCAGTTTTTCTAGAAGTATCTCTACTTTCTGTCTAATGACAGGACACTTGATTTGTCCTGGCAGGGGCAAGGAAATCTAACAATGCCATTAATTCATAAAACTTAGTTTGACATTACTTTCTGAAATGTAATCTCAATAAGAGTCAGCTTCCTATCAGAATGGGAGGACAAAGATCATGAGTATGGCCTAAACACCAGATGCAAACCCTCGAAAGTTTTGCCTAATGTTTATGTACATTGAAAACAAAGATTCATTTTGTGTTCTGCATCAGCTCTTGCATCTCCTCTGTGTGCCCCCCAGTGTAGTTCTGGAGCTTTATTCAGGACCCTGATGAGAAGGTCATCTTTGACCCATGTCATCTCTCCCCTCTTCTCCACCAATTGCAGATTCTTCCCACGTAGCAGATGAAGCAGAGTTCACACATGTAACCAATTAGAGCAATTGGCTTTGGACTCTACCCTGCTCTGCTCCTCCTTAACTGATATGTATGTTCAGCCCACACTTCTCTGATCCTGGGTTTTCTCCACTACTGCTGCATACAGTTTATTGTGTGCAGTTATAATGGCAGACATTTCTGTGGTGCTCACTACGTGCTACGTACAGCTGTAAGCATTCTACTTAAGCCATCTAATTCACAGGTGAAGAAGCTGGGGCACAGAGAGATTAAATAAACTTGCTGCAGATCAGACACCACGCGTTATACTCAGTGGTTTAGGCGAATGTGTCTGGTTATCAAGTTGACTGGGGTGGATTGTGATGGATTAACTAATGGTCAATTTGGAATGCCCTGCTGAGCTGAGTGAGCATGGTTCTGGGCATGGAAGACCCACCTGAGGACTGCTGCCAAAATGACAAAGGAGAACAAGGAGAATGGAAGATGGGATGCTGTTGATCCCTCAGGAGACACTTGCCATGGCTGGTTTTCCTGCCAGGAACTTGTTCTTCGCAAGGTCGCTATTTGATCTACTCAAGCAAAAAGTTCCCCTAAAATGACTTCCTCCTCCTTCCTCATCTCCCTCTGAAAGCCCTCATCTGCCTCTGACAATAAGAGAAGGTGAGAAATAAGAGAGGTGTCCAGAAGGGGGGCACTCTAAAGTTATAATACCATGTGTCAACTAGACTTGTTTAAAAAAAACAAGAAGAGTAGAAAAAAAATGGGAAAAGAAAAAATAAAATAGAGAAAAATAAATGAAAGAAAAAATAGGAAAAGAAGAAAATTAAAATACGATAAGAAAAAGAAAAGAAAATAGGAAATGAAAAGGAAAATAAAAATTAAAAAGTAAGCCAGGTGTGGTGGCACACTCCTGTATGTCCTAGCACTTGGAAGGCTGAGGCAAGAAGATTGCCATGAGTTCAAGGCCAACCTGGACTACACAGTGAGTTCAAAGCCAGCCTGAACTGCAATGCATAGCAATATCCTATTTTTAAATAAAAAAAAAAAATGAAAAGGAGAGAAAGCTAAACAACAAAAGTTAAGCTAGCAAGTTATGCTAAACTGGGACAAATTTATCAAGAAAAAAAAAACCCCATTGATACAGAAGAAAGAACCTCCCAACCTGCTAGATGTCTGAAATGCTGAGTTCGTGTTCTGTATAATCAAGGAATGAATTCTAGGAACAATGGAGGTTCTGTCTAGGAGAGAGAGAAGGGGGGCCAGAAAGTGGGTTGCATAGGGACCCTGCTTCTCAAAGGTGTTTTCCTGAGAAAAGCCATGAGGTGAGGGTTCAAGGTGGAACAAAACTATAGTTAACTAATAAGATTACAAGTATAGTCGCTTAAGTAATATTGATCCAATGGGAAGTCACAAAGTAGGTGTGAGGTGGGACAAAACAATGGGGAACCAGTAAGATTACAAGTATAGTCGCTTAGGTAATATTGATTAAATGGGGATCAAATGGGGAAGCAAGTCCTGCAGCAAGTGCCCAAGGGACAGACAAGCACGTTCCTGGAAGGGGTGGGTCAAGGAGGTTCGGTCCTCGGTCCTCCACCAGAGGTGATGGATGGCTATTTAGTCTATCAGTTATTGCTGTTCATCCCTAGGGGAAATATATGGGTCTAGTCCTCCTCTTTTCTTGAAGCCCAGCTTCAGTGAATACACCTCCAGCCACTGTTATCTTCTGCACTGACCTTCCCAGGGCCCAGCCCTGTCTGACTGCCTACAATATTTCTACATAACTTAGCTACCTGTAATACCATCAGTACTTCTTACAAAGACTCAAGCACACACATATGAGCCCAAAACTATAAAGCTTAAAAAAGCATCTCCAATCTGTCCTGCAATTTTCCTACTCCCTCTCTCTAGCTCCCTGAAAGTTAGTTGTTCAGATTCTTTGATTAGTGATTTAAATTTCTGCCTGGAAGTCAGGTTGGAGTTAATCCGTAGTTTTTGTCTTTGGAGGCATGCATTGGCAAGAAGGAGAGCTCCACCCTGAAAAGGCTCTCTGCCCTTGAGATGGTTAGGATTTGTTTCTCATGCCTGGGGCATATCTCTTCTCTGCGGCTGCTGCATTCCAGGACCAGCGTCCCCTTCCTAGTTGCCCTTCACTAATTTCTGCACAATAGTCTTTTTTAAAAAATGGTCTGGATTTGACCGTCAGGCCCTCAAAAAATAATTGTAAATGTTTCAGTCTGAATTTATCAAACTTTCTACCCTTGGCAAAACTGAAAATTAACTCCTCTTATTATATTCAGCTAAATTAGGTGGGAACATTGTAGGCTGTTGGGGCTGGGCTCTCAAGGCAGTCAGTGCAGAAGATAGGAACCACGGAGACTGTGGCTTGACGCGCATCTGAATCAGACTAAAGTGACAGGGGCCAGATTTGCACACGTCCCTAGGGGATACATGGAAGTGTGAGATTATTAGTTGCAGCCCTTTGAGATTTCCCACTATCTCATTAGAGGTGGGCCATGCTTTCCCGCCCACTGAGACTAAAACCATAACCACTGAGACTAAGACTATTAAGACTGAAACTAAAGACAAGACTAGATTATTGACCAAGGTCAGTGATGTTATCCGTAAGCCCTTGCTACCATTGGGTCAATATGACCTAAGCAACTATGCTTGTAATCTTATTGGCTGATCATAATTTTGACCCACATTATACCCACTGCATGATTTAGCTCTATAAGACTTCTTTTGAGCAGTGCACTCATTGGCAACCCATTCAGAACCCCTCCTGTCTCTCGGGAGCAATTTGGTTTGTTTTTTGTTTTTTGTTTTTTGGTTTCTTTTGGTTTCTTTCCGGTACTGGGGATCGAACTCATGACCTTGCGCTTGCTAGCTGAGCTTCTTGGGAGGAATTTGTATTCCCTATTCCTTTTCTCCAATAAATTTCCCCACTCTTAACCTCTGTTGTTCCTCAGAGTTCATTCTTCAGCTTCAGGGGACATGAACTCAGCAAATCTTGAGATAGTCTAGCATTTCCCCTATATTACTTTCACTTCCCTCTCCCTCCAGGAATGCTGCTTCCGGAGACAGACTGACTGGTTATTACAGCACAGACATGTTCACTGATAAAACTAAAAATGTTCCTAAGGATCTTTATGAATTTATGAACAGTTTTAAACAGAAACAAGTCTATTCCAGTAAGATAAACCATTAGCCTAAGTCCCTTCCTAATAATAGTCTTTGCTTTCACAGGTGTAAAGGGCTTTTTCCTTCTGACTCATTACAAGATATCTCTGCTAACTGTTGACCTATAAGAAAAGTTCTGACTAGTCTGCTTATAGTTACAAACCTAAAAACTACAAAAGAGTTATTGTAATTCAACTTGACCAATATACCTAATAGTGCACTCTGGATTAAAGATAATTGTCTTGTGTGTTTATGTATTCGTCCATCTGTGGGTTTAGTATATGTTAGTAACCATGGTTAAATCACCTACAGTTGCTTCATTTAAAAAAAATTTTAACTCAACAATTTTTTTTTATTCTTTTCAATATTTCCATGGGAAGACTTCTTATATAGATTTTCAGGGTAATCAAACTCATTTAAAACACTACCAGATAAAGACTGACAGGCTCAGGGCCTGCATAGGAACAAAAGCCTTGAAGTTTCATAACATAACCTATGATTTAGGTTAATATATGTGTTTCTGTGCATTAACATTTAAATATACATTATTCTCCTTGCCAGGCATGGTGGCACACACCTATAACCACAGCACCTTGGAGGCTGATGCAGGAGGATTGCCATAAGTTTGAGACCAGCCTGGGCTACAAAGTCAGTTTAAAGCCAGCCTGAACTGCATAGCAAAACCCAGTCTCAAAAAGACAAACAAAAAAATAATTACTCTTCAAAAGCTCTACTTAAATTGGGTTATAGATAAATACTCAAGATATTATCTCAAAAGCTTGTGGTTTATATAGCTTAATAATAGGCCAATTTAAATCAGTTGTAAGATTAAAAATGTCTTTAAAGTTGATAACATATTTACATCCAGGCTCATAGCTAACCAAGATAATATACAAAATCAGCTTTATAAATACAGTATCTATTGTTGTCTGTATCATAACTTGAGAGTTGTTCTTGGTAAAAATGGAAGCAAACTTCTGTAAACAAGTAGAGAAAAAGAGGTTGAATGAAGGGTAGCCAAAAGGGAAAAAAAGAACGAAGTTACATCAAGTACAGGTATAAATTTCCTACGATGAAAGTGATCATTATGTATACCTAAAATGTACCAATAAACTTAATAAATTAAAAAAAGAGTTTTTCTTGGTCTAAGATAATGGTATATAGTTTAAATAAGTGTTAATCTGTTACAACGGGTCATCTCAATTCTCCTTGGCTACACTTGAAAGGTTCAGTTTTCAGTGTCTAAAACAATATGGTTTTCTAAAAATATTAAGATGCTCTTGGTTAAATTTACAAAACTAAATTTAAAAGCAAAGGTTCTATATTTTACTAAAACAAGTTTCTTATGCTCTCATCATTAGGCCTTTGGTTACTAAAAGGTGAGTTTTGTGAGTCAAAGAGTATTTAAATGTTAACCTACAGAATGTGTTCAATAATGAGCTCATGCTTGGTTAAATAAACAACTATTATTTTAGTTAATGACATGACATATATCTAGGCATATATGTAGCTATATATCTAGTACAGTTAGAACAAAGGGGCTGAGTCACTCTCCTCCTTTCTTTCACCTGTAAACATTACACCACCCCTAAGGGTTATCCAGCCTTCAATAATCCTAAAACAGGAAGTTGTATGAGCCACCTCCCTTCTCTCCATTCAGCCAGAAACACAAGACCACACTAGTGATCATTCAGGCTTAAGCTTAGGAAGTCAAGCAGATTGTTGAATCAGAAACGAGACAGTGGGAGGCCCCTAGGACCAATAGGTGTATGATGCCATAAATACGGGGACCCTGAGTTACAAAGGCTCTTTTTGCCCACTTCCTCCTTCTGCTTGCTCCTGCAGCTGTCCCGTGATCTTTGGTAAAATTACTACATACTACAGGTGTGTGCTTAGCAACTCCCTCCTTGTCATACACAAGAACCCTGACCATTTTGGCCCACTCAACTGTATCACATCTAAAAACAAGCTGTTCTCAGACCGCCTGGGCTACATAAGTGAGTTTAAGGCTGGCCTGCACTACATCGTGAGACCTTGCCTCAGTAAATGAATAAATAAATAAATAAGCTGTGCTGTGAGTCTAAGCTTTAAAGTTAAGTTTATTCAGTTATGACTACATAAGCTAGACCACAGAGAGCAGGCTCAGTGTGAGCACATGCCAGCAGGTGGGACCAGCAGCATGGAAAAGTCTGAAGCAACAATGAGAATATCAACCAGCAGTTGGTAAGTTAGGTGAATTGGTGTGCAGCACACAGACGGGTGGAACAGAAGTGAGTGGGTGGAGCAGCCATTCTATATCAAAGGGCTCAGGGGGAATTGTGGCAATAGAAGACCAGTCCCAGCCCCCCCACATTCAGAGGCCAAGATCAGCCCCTTAACCAGCATAAATCCTACTGCAAATTTAGCCAGAGAACACAGCTCATTTTTGGGTGTGGTTACTACCACAGGACTGTGTATACCAGAGGAATTTTACTGCTTTTTTCTTTTTTTGTTTGATTGGTTTTCCTTTTAGTGTCTCATTGGGTTTTTCTTTCTTTCTTTCTTTCTTTCTTTCTTTCTTTCTTTCTTTCTTTCTTTCTTTACTGTTTAAGTTTCTAACCTTTCTTTTTGTTTTCTTCTACTTATCATCTTTCTCTCCTGAACTATCTCTCTTAATTTTAGGATGTTTTCCTGTGAGTGGACATTGTCTCTCTCTTTCTAGTTCACTTCAATACCCCTTTGCTTTCTCTCTCTTTCTCTCTCTCTTTCTCTCTCTCTCTCTCTCTCTCTCTCTCTCTCTCTCTCTCTCTCTTTGGTGAGAATCAAACTCAGGACCTTGCACTTGCCAGGCAGGTGCTATGCCACTGAGCTACATCCTTGGCTCCTCCTTTGCTTTCTCTTTCATGCTTTCTCTCCTGTGTTTTCTACTTGGGCGCTCATTCTTTGCCTTCCAGCCTTGCTCCTACTATATTTGACCTCATTTGTCTCTCTATCTTATTCAATATCTCTCTTATACCCCTCCCCTTAGCAACAGGGTAAAATCACTCTGCTAAGGGGAAAATCATTGCATACAAGTTCCATGTATGTGTTAAATTTTGTTATGTAACTGTAGAATTTGCTCCTATGGTTAAAGATACAAGGTTAATAGCTACCACAGTTTGTCAGTAACTAGGCTGTGCTTGATGCTATTGTTATTGCTAACTGTACTACTTTAGCCAGGATGTCATATTTGTTATAATTAGTTTTTTTCCCTTGTATGACAACACTTTGATTGTCTGGGATCATAGCCATCACCATAGTCCAGTACAAAGGGGCAGGGTGGGGAGCCAAATAGATAGCAACTTCTTATCCTTAATAAATTGGGGAGGTGGATTCTTGGGATAGACACAAAGACCAAGAACAACCCATATCTAGAAGGCGTCCCTGAAGAACAAACATTTCCTAGGGAAGCCTCAATGCTAGTGCTAAAGCTATTGACCACAAGATACCTACAAGCATCAACACAGAAAGCAACATAAAATAGCAAATAGAAAATAACAAGACACAAAAGCAAAATGCAACCACAGACCTCTGGCCCACCCAGGACAAGTCTAGAGCACAATGAGATTCAGGAAATTGGAAGTCACTCACAATTGGATGTGGGAATTTTCTGAAATGATAGCAGCAGAAGTGAAAAAAAAAACAAATAGAGGAGGTTATAGAAAAAAATAATCTCTAAGGTAAAAAAATAATGATCAAAATGAAAGACATTAAAGCAGACACTAATAAAAAAAAAAAGAGGAGTTCAAGAAAATGATGGAAACCATGAATGCCCAACATAGAAAACAAATGGAATCAATGCAACAGATCCAAACAGAAATCCAGGAGATTAAAAAATCCATTGAAAGTATACACAGAGATTAAATTAAGGCAAAGATAGAATATCAGATGATATGAGATGTAGAAGACAGGATTGCAACTAGAGACCATGAAAAGAAAGACATCTTAAAAACAGCAAGAAACCATGAAAAATAAATCCAAAACCTGCAAGATGAAGTAAAGAAGAGCAACACAAGTGTGGTAGATTGACAACTGGTGGTCAACTTATACTCTCCAGCTAAACTGAACCAGCATGGTGCTGGATGTGGGAGGGCCACATGAGGATTGTTACTGGCAGCATAAGAGGTAGAACTGGATAGGAAGAAGTTTAGATGCTGTTAGGGAGGCTATAGGGAGCTGTTGGGAGCTGTGGGTTATTTTGGTCCTCTTAGAGGACCTTGTCATGCTGGCTTTCCTGATGAAATCAGCTGTTCTCATCATCAAAGGAGCTCAGGACGTTGGTGTCACTGGGAATAGCTACAGTTCATTTGGGGGGAGCTCTAGTCTTTGCTTTGAGCATCACTTCCTGGCTCCAGAGGGGAAGATGGTGCACTGCTCAGTCTCCTGGAGAAGTTTTGTCATGTTGGCTTTCTTGATGGGAATTTGGCTATCCTCATCACTGGAGGAGCTTGAGACCTCACTGTTGCTGAAGATGGCTGTAGTACTTTTTGTGGAGCTCTGGTTCTTACTTTGAGTATCACTTCCTGGCTCTAGTGCAGATCCCTCAGCCTGCTAGCACAGATCCATCATCCCACTGACACAGACTTTCTAGCTTCTACCACTGACCTTTGGGCCTTCCCAGCACAGATCTGTGAAACAGGCCTGCGTGATACATTTTCACGGGCTCTAGGCCTCCAGTTGGACTCATGGGAGGCATTGTTATGTGATCTAGGCCTTCAGCTGGACTCATGCAGGACACTATTGTGGGATCCAGGCCCTCAGCTGGATTCTTTGGTCTTTAGTGTGTGGACAGATTTCCTACACTTTCTTTTTGTATATGATTCTTTGATGATTATAAATAATCTCTTTTTTTTGTCTTCTTGAGACAAAAAATGTCTATGCAGTTCAGGCTCACTTTGTAGCCCATTTTGTAGCCCAGGTTGGCCTCAAACTCACAACAATCCTCCCGCCTCAGCCTTCTGAGTGCTGGGATTATAAGTGTGTGCCACTACATCCAGCCTCTATAAAGAATTTTATAAAATGTGTCCTGTATTATATTATTTCCCTTGCAAAATAACAAACTACAACATAAGATTGATTGAAGTCAGTGAGAAAGCTGGAGATAGCACAAATACTTCAAGACATAATGGCACACACACACACACACACACACACACACACACACAAAATGGAAAGGGGCCAGGGATTTAGCTCAGTGGTGCAGCATTCCCTGGCAAGTGTGAGGTTCAATTCCCCGTACTCAAAAGAAAGAGAGAGAGAAAGAGAGAGTGACAGAGAAAGAAAGGAAGGACAGAAGGAAGGAAGGAAGGGAGCAAAGAGGGATAGAAGGAAAGGAAGAAAGAAGGAAGGAAGAGGGGAGGGAGAGAGGGAGGGAGGGAAGGAAGGAAGGAAAGAAGAAAGGCAGGCAGGCAGAAAACTTCCCAAATATGGATAAAGAATTTGACATACAAATAAATGAAACATAGAGAACTACAAATATCCATGACCAAAAGAAATCTACACAAGGCATATAATAATCAAAGAATCCAGAAATTCGGCACAAGAACAGAATACTAAAAGCAATTAGAGAAAAGAAACAAATCACCTATAAAGGAAAGCCTATCAGAATTACAGCAGACTTCTCAACACAAACCCTCAAATCAAGAAGAGGTTGGAGTGAGATATTTCAAACCCTAAAAAAAAAACCTACAACACAGATTGATGTACCCTGCAAAACCATCTTTGAAAATCAATGGAGAAATAAGACACTTCCATGAAAAAGAACAACTGAAGAACTTAATGACCAACAAACTAGCTCTCCAAAATGCTCTGAAGGATATATTAGAAAAAGAAAATGAAGACCACAAGCACAAGAGCACCAATAGAAAGAAACCAGGCAAGGCAAACAAAGACAGGAGAAAGAAAGGGAACCAATAACAGGAAAATAATATGAGAAAGATAAGCCAATACATATCAGTTATTACCATCAATGTAAATGGTCTCAATTCACTAATCAAAAGAAACAGACTGGCAGAATGGATCAAGAAGCAAGATTCAAGAATATGGTACATATAAGAAACACATTCAACTCAAAAATTCATGGACTAAAAGTCAAAGGATGGAAAATAATACTTCACTCCTAAAGAACCCAGAAAAAAGCAGAGATAGCTATTCTATTTGCAAACAATGTGAACTTCAAACCAACACTAATCAAAAGACACAAAGAAGTTCACTATGTATTTGTTCAGGGAAAACTCCAAGAAGAAGAGATAATAATAATAAATATATATGCACCAAATACATATGCACCCAATTACATAAAACAAATATTATAAACATGAACAATCAAATAAGACTAGCACAACTGTAATGGGGGACCTTAATATCCCACTGTCAGAATTAGATAACCAAATATCAGCCAATGAAATTGGAAATGAAATTAAAAACTAACCAACAAAGAAAAGCCCAGGTCTTGATGGATTCACTACTGAACTCTGCAAGAAATTTAGATAAGATTTAATGCCAGTACTCCTCAAACTCTTTAATGAAACTGGAAAGAAAGTAATACTCCCTAACTCATTCCTGGAGGCAAGTATTACCATCATACCAAAACTGGAGAAAGACTCAACCAAAAAAGATAACTATAGGCCAAGCTCCCTAATAAGCATAGACGGAAGAATCCTCAATAAGATATTAGCAAACAGAATGCAGCAAACCATCAAGAAAATTATACACCACGACAAAGTGGGATTCATCGCAGGAATGCAGGAATGACTCGACATATGCAAATCAATAAATGTAATACACCACATCAACAGAGCCAAAGACAAAAATGACATGATCACTACAGTAGATGCAGAAAAAACACTGACAATATCCAACAAGCAGCTATGATAAACCCTTCAGAAAATTGTAATCAATGGTCTTTACCTCAATCTGATAAAAGGTCAACCTGATGAGAGGTCTGTACCTCTCATTTGTAGCAAACCAACAACCAACATCATACTAAACAGTCAAAAACTGAAAGCTTTCACTCAAAAATAGGGAAGAAGTGGGAAGCCATATGGCGGGGAACGCTGGTCTTCAGGCTGGCTTCCTGCCTCGCAGGCACCCAGAAGGAGGAC
>NW_004955413.1:7107562-7140307 GCF_000276665.1 Chinchilla lanigera | reverse complement strand
AAGATATAAAAACAACTCCAAACACACTTAGAGACCTTGCCTTTGATAAAGGAGCCAAAAACATTCACTGGAAGAAAGATAGCCTCTTTACTAAATGGTGTTGGAAAAACTATTGTCCCACATGCCAAAGACTAAAACTAGACCCATGTCTATCATCATGCATTAAACTAAAATCAAAATGGATCAAAGATCTACATATTAAAACAGAGACACTAAATCTGCTGGAAGAGAGAATAGGCATAACTCTTCAAGACACTGGTGTAGGCAAAAATTTCAAAAACAAAACCTTGATCACAAGGAAAATAATACAAAGAATCAACAACTGGGATCTCATCCTATTAAAAAGCTTCTGCCCAATAAAACATACCATCAACAGAGTGAAAAGACAATCCACAGAGTAGAAAAAAACTTTAGCCAGTTGTACCCTAAAGAACTTATATCTAGAACATATAAAGAACTGAAAAAAATCAGACCTCCTAAATTTAAAGACCCAAGTTTAAAGTGTGTCAAAACATACTTCTCAGATGAGGAAATACAAATGGCACATAAACATATTTTAAAAGTTCTGCATCCTGGTTATTTGAAAGATACAAATTAAAACAATACTAAGATTCCATTTTACTCCAGAAAGAATTTGCCAGCACCAAGAAATTAACCCATAACAAATGTTGGCAGGGCTGGGGGGAAAAAGGAACCCTTCTCCACTTTTGGTGGGAGTGTAGACTGGTACAATCACTGTGGAAATCAGTGCAGAAATTTCTGAAAAAGCTAGGATTAGAAGTGCCATTTTACCCAGCTATATCCCTTTTTGGTATCTTCCTGGGAGAATTAAAAACATCATACCACAGTGATTTATGCACACCCACTTTTATAGCAACACAGTGTGGTTTTTCTGTCTTTTTGAGACAGAGTCTCACTATGCAGTTCAGGCTGGCCTTGAGCTCACTTTGTAGCCCAGGCTGGCCTCAAATTCTCAACAATCCTCCTGCCTCAGCCTCCCAAGTGCTGGGATTACAGGTGTACACCACCACATGTGGCTCTAGCAACAGTTTGTAATAGCTGAATCCTGGAAACAACCCAAATGCCCATCAACCAAGGAATGGATAAAAAAGATGTGGGGTTTTTTATACAATGAGTACTACTCAGCCATAATGAATTATAAACTTGAGACATTTCTAGGTAAATGGATGCACCTTGAGCCCATACTACTAAGTTAAATAAATCAGACTCATATGTGTAAATATCACATTGTCTCCCTGGTATGAGAAACTGAGAGAGTAAATAAGGACAAAAATGTACAATAGATATTGTGAAATGGGAAGAAACTGTTTGAAAGAAAACAGGAACTAGGGAAGTGGAAGGGGGAAAAGAAGGAAGGGAAATGAAAAAAATGATTAAAAGATAGATAAAATGGAAACAAAGCTCTGTAAACAGGGAGAGGAAGAGAGGTTGAAGGGAGGAGAGGGGAAATATATATATACAGTTACCAAAATATATCATGTACAGTAACCAATTCCCTATGATGAATATGATCATTGTGTATATATAAAATGTACCAATAAACTTAATTTTAAAAAAGATTACACAACTTTAATGTGTACAAAACAATAGGTGCTCTCTTTTGTACAATATATGTTTAGACCTTACACATATAAAATGATCAAAATTTAACATTTCTTTAAATTTGGTCCTGACATTTAAAGTTGATCTAAGTCTATTGGCTTTGATTAAAGAAGAATTTTTGTTATTGTGTGAAAGAGATAAATTTGTATATTGGGTAATAAGACTATTTGTGGTCATCAACACTGTTTCCAAAACTTCTCAGAGCTGTGAGATGTCTTTAATTCTTGTCAATATAGTTATATCTTATAAAACTTGTGAGAGTCTAAAAGTTATCTTAAGAGTAAAAACTAAATATTTATAAAGATTTTATATAGCTGCAATACCAATTATTGCTAACCTCAGGGATATTAAACGATACATTTTTGTTTCCCAAGTGTACAGGCCGTCAAAGATACAAAACAAAAGACATCACACTGGTGATTTCTAGGTTAAAGTTGTTTATGGTGGTAAACTTTTTAGGCTAATCATCTGGCTCTTCCTTATTTGTGTTTCAGCTATTTGTGATGAAATGTGTATATCAAGCCAGTCTAACCAGATGATATAAACACTTTTTCATGCCTAGGTTTCTGTGATTATTATAATAATTATGTTATAACAGTTAAAGATACCCAGGCAATCCAGGCAATGTCACTCTAGAACTTAAAATGTTAGAGGTTAATAGCCTATAAAGTACATTTATAAACAAGTATACTCTACTTAAATGTCACTCTCTGGTAATAAGTGGTTTAAAATAAATTAAGTAAAAGTTTCCTTATGTCATTTAATGTTTTGTAGTTAGATAAAGGTAATTGAGTAAAAAGTTATTTTATACTAAAATGAAGATTTAAATGTGTTTCAAATATCATACTATCGTCATGATTGTTATGCTAAAATATTATGCTACCCTGGTCTCAAGTTTTCTCTGTAAAACTTTACAATTATTTTTTTTTTAATTTTTTGTCTTTTTGAGACAGGGTCTTGCTATGCAGTTCAAGTCAGCCTTGTGCTCACTTTGTAGCCCAGGCTGGTCTCAAACTCATGATGATCCTTCTGCCTCAGCCTCCTGAGTGCTGGGATTACAGGCGTGCACTGCCACTCCCAGCTACAACTTTATACTTATTATCTGTTAACATTCTACAAAAATTCAATATCTTAAACAACCATGATTGATAAAATTTACTCCTGAGGCAAGAGTCAATCCCTTGGTTTAAGAGGCAAAGAAATCTGGCAAATGGAGGTGATTCGCTATAACATTTTTACAAATTTAAATACATTCAGATCTCTGTTGATACCTACTACAGTATGCAAGACTTGGGGGCTTGAAGACCCCATGTCAAAACAAATTGTCTTTAACCTGTGTCAACCCGGAGAGTCAAAGGGTGCCCTATATCCCTTTGTTCTTGATCTATTGGTCACCCTCTGGGACAAAGATTTACTATTTAAACTCAATTATTAAAACAAAAAGGGGGGACTATAATAAGAGAGATTTCACCCACAGGAACAATTATACAAAACACTTTTTCTTTTAAATTTTTAATATTGTGAGGATGGCTTTACAGCAGGGGAATAGCATTTTATTCCTACAAAGACCTGATCTGGCCCACAAGGGTTGGGCCTGGGAGTTGATCACTTGGGGGAGCAGGCATGCATCCTTTTATGATCAGGTGAGAAGCTACCCCATCCCTGAGCTGCAGGAGGTGGCGCTTCCCCTCCAGGGATGAGCAACAAGAGGAGGAAAACAGATCAGTTAGCCTCTGCAACACAATCCTAGGACCTTCCTGGGGGAGAGATTAAGCAGCTCACTGCACGGGCTGAACAAACACTGTGAATCAACAAACCTCTTCTGGCAACAAATCACCTATAACACTAAGATGGCCAAGGTAAAGGGATTCCTTTTTATTCTGCTTCTGTTTAACTGTATAACAAAAGTAAGTGGCATGATATATTGAGCACATAGACTTACTTCTCCTGTATTTGATATTATTACCCAGGGAGAGCCCAGGCCTCCCATCTCCTTCAGGGATACCTCATACTGCCAGAGCCTGGCCACCCACTCCTCGCCCTTTCAGGGATAATGATAAAAATTACAGTCACTCTTGATACTCTACTAGCTGGCATTTGCTACCTCATAAGTGGGACTTTTTGGCTGAAGATTTGGCTCTACGTATAGTCACTGATGTCTCCTCCAGTAACCACTGTATATAAATCATATTTCCATCAGTCCTAACCATAGTAAAAGGGCCCACCGTCAAGTTTCCATTAATACTGCCAGAATCCAAAGTTCCTTTTCATCTGGCAGACACCTTCCTAAACCCAATATTCCTATATCCATGGGTGCCTATAGAAGATGACCCAGACTTGGGGTGGACTTCATGTCAGTCCACCAATCTCTCCGTTGCTCATCTTGTTTACAACCTAACCCTAAAAAATTGGGGATCCCATAGTCTGATGGTGTTATAGTCCAAGTCAGCTTGAAATTATAATTTACCTTTCAGTTAAGGCAGCAGCCCTGTCTTATGGAATCCTGGGCTTGCCAGACCTTTACCATGTCTTTCTCCTGGCTTCTATCTATATCCTTTTTAGTGGAGGGAGGATCAGTGGCAGAGTGACTGGGTGGTCAGAGTTCATGCGAGGTCAGTGGAAGTTCAGTGAGGGAACAAAGTGAATGTCAACAGATTGTGAATGTGACTGGACATCACTTTAAAGGGGAGATAGGAACCTCACTTCAGCCCATGCAGGTCCTTGATGTCTTGTTACAGAAAAGAGTTTCAGGATATGTCAGTGAGACGCACAGGCTGATTCATTATGCAGAGTTAGAAAGTAAGAGAAAATGGAGCATGGACTTCAGCTTAAGAAGCCGAAGGGGACACAACTCTGATGGAGATCAGACTGACCCATCAACAAAGGGAAGACAACAGCTTTTATGGAGTTACTGGGGTGTCCTAGATCCTAGTTGATCATTATCTCATTTCTGGGTTCCTAAGGTGGCTCCTTATTGCTTGAGGGGAAGTCTAGTCTTCCTAAGGTGACTGCTTCCATGTGGGAGCACAGGAGTTTCAGTTTTACTAAAATTCAAGATGACCATGGGTTTAGGGCAATGACTAGAGACTTCTATGTGCACATTAGTATGCGGGTGTGCCTGTAAATCTCTTATCTCTGTTCTCTGTTCTCTGTTCTCTGTTCTCTGTTCTCTGTTCTTTGTCTGCTATCTGATGTGTTTCCTTATTCTCTGGGTCCCTGTTCAGGTGCCAAATGCCACATCCTGCAAGCTTTCAAAGTTCCCATGTTGAGGACAGTGAGAAGATGGAGAAAAAGGACAAGAGTCAGAATACAGAAAAACTAAGGCCAGGTAGAGCCCTCCCTCCTGATGGGAGAAGAAGTAAGGAAGCATAAAGAAGAGAAGCAAAAGGAGGAAGCAGGAGGGAGTTATATGCCTTTTTAAAACCCTTCTGGCAGTCTGGGGTATAGGTCAGTGGCATGACACCTGCCTAGCAAGTGAGAGGTCCTGAGATCAATTCCCAGTACCAAAAACAAAAAACAAAAAACCTCTTATGGCATTTAGCTGTTCCTTTCTTTCCTCTCACTGTCAAAATTTGCAACTATCAACATATGATCTCACATGGATTGCTAGTATACCTCTGATCATGTCAGAGGTATCCTGCCTATATATTTTGGTCCTCACTAAGAAAGAACCTACTTTCACTGTTTAGATTTCATGGGCCCCTGGGTGCTGACCTTTTAAGGTCCTCAATATTACATTACCTTGCCTACCCACTCCACATGGCTCTCTCCATGTGTCAATAATAATAATGTTTCTTAATTAAATATTATATTATGGTACTTAGACTGATAGGGTAAGACAGACTGCATTTCTTCTATTTAACTCCATATTAAGAGAAGTCACTTAAGTTCATTTAAGCTGTAGTTGACCCCATTCTTGATCCCCTCCCTTTGATTAGTTATCAGCCCACTTAAAGGACAGCAGAGTCATAAAATCTGTAAATCTCTTATCTCTGTTCTCTGTTCTCTGTTCTCTGTTCTCTGTCTGCTATCTGATGTGTTTCCTTATAGGAATATTGGGAGCAGAACAAACAGGACAGTTTGGGAAGTATGCTAAAAGTTAAACTGCAATGGTCATCTGGAAATCTGGCTGTCCAACAGCTTATGGGAAAGGTAAACTTCAGGAAAATTGTGTGACATTCTTGTAAGAGTCCCAAAGTGAGGTAATGGTTACCATGGAAACCTTAAAATGTACTTACACTGAAGGAGAGACCCAGATCAGCACAGACATCTTCTCTGGCTCCTGGTTAGAGACTGTCCATCAGCTGACTTAATAAAGCTTTGTTTGTTCCTGCCTTTTTGGTTTTCTTGTGAGTGCCTTTCTCATTGAACTCACTTGCTGTATCAAGACTAAGAGTTCAAGTCTAGCTCCCCAATAATCTTACACACAACTGGGTGGGAGACTCCGCTCTTGAACAAATGACCTCAGCACTTGAATATCTCAGACAAAGGCAGTTTGGAGGCATGAGAGTAGCCACAGCAGCCATTGCCTTAGTTCATTCCATCCAAACTACCCAAACAATATACGGACATTTTTTAAATGTCACTTCTGAGCTCTTAACTCAAACCTATATTGATAGGAAAATGTTACAAAAACTTGATGCACTGGAGGCAGCTGTCAGATGGCTGAGCAAACATTAAGAAGCTCTTTGGACACGGTAGGCTCAGCTGTGCTGCCAGTTACCCTTCCATGTGCATCACTCCTATTCTTTCTGTTCAGTCATTCTAAATCTTGGGGAGGAGTCCAACATTTTCTCCATGGTGCTTTTCATACAGATCTAGAGAGAGAAATTACTGGTCTTCAGGGCCAGCTTCAGGCCCAACTTTGTAAGCTTCAAATGGACCCTCCAACATTAGATCACCTCAGCAGTATTGCCTATTGGCTGAATCCCAATAGCTGGCTCTCAACCTTTGCATTTAGACTCTTTTCTTCACCAAACCAAATATCCCTCCTCCCTTCACTCCGTCCCTTTTTCCCAAACCCATGTATAAAACAAAAAAGGGGGATATGGGAGGAGGGGTTGGCCAGAGGTCTGTATGAGATGGATATGCAGAGCTAAGGGACTTTTAGAGCACACGCCCAAAACCTCTGGGAATTTATGGTCAGAGATTAAAAGGTACTCTACAGGGCCAAAAGTCCAAGTAGGACCAAGGACACTGCCTTAAGGAACCAGTGCTCTGGCCTTTGTCCTCCCCATATGCTGATCTATCATTTAGATTGGTCCCAAGGCTGGTCATTTAACAGACCACCCTGACCTTCCCTGTCTTTCCCTTGCCCTTTGTATGAGTTCCTTCCCAGATGCCCTTCTTTTTTCTTTAATCCCTGCTTCTTGGTTCTAGCAGTAAAAGACACAGAGGCTTCAGTTTGGAGCTGTCATTTGAGACTTTCTCACTTGGAGGGGTCTCTATTAATAGCAGCCCCCCTTTCCCCTCTTGGAGTATGGATTGAAAAAAATTATCTTCATTTTTGTAGTAGAAAATCATTTCAGAATAAATCCTGGCTGTTTTATCAACTTCATAGTGCATATGGAAACCAAAGTTTAATGAGATAATTTACCTGAAGTTGGAAAATAAATCAGAGATCTAATCAGATGTGAAACTTCCCAATCACGAACCCATGGCTAGACCATCGTTAACTATGGACAAGGGTGATGCACAGTGAAATGCAGGTCACTCCAGGTCATGGGAGCTGCCTGGGCTTCTGGACGTGATGCAAACACAGCCATCGCAGTCACACACTGCAAGGTGACAGCCACCGCATGTCCTGTGCCACCACAGCCACACCTCCCTGCTGCAGAACCAAAACAGCAACCCTGCCACCAATCTCTTAATTCCTCTTGTGAACACACTAAGAAGTACAGCACATGCTCTGCAAATGCCGTGAAATTCTAAATGTGTGCAAAAAAACGAGCCCTTCTGAAGCAACCAACAAGATCTAAACTCCGTAATTTACCAGTGGGGAACCTGGGGCACAAAGATTGAATCCTGCCCATCAGTTAATTAGTTCTTCAACTACAACCAGCCTTGTATTTCTTGCATCTCCATGTGGTGTTGCTCCTAGTATAATGTCCCACTGTTTATAAAGCTGCCTGTACATGTACTTGTGTTTGTACTCAGCTAAATCTTGTAGAGATGAGAATGAGAAGGAAGGAAGGTCCCATATGTTGGAATTCACAGCACAAATGCACTTTCACTTGTCTTCTGCCTGTGAGGACTTTGGGTGAGCGTGCATCTAAACCAGCCTCTGCCAACCTCTCCCTCATATGTGGACTTTTTATGCTGGTGGTGTTTTCATTGTGGGGGCTTTAAGAATATGCCCGTCTTGGTTACTTTTTTCTCACTGTTGAGACAAAATACCTAACACCCAAATTAAAGAGGGAAAGGTTTCTTTAGCTCATAGTTTGTGGAGGTTTTAGTCCACAAAGCTGGCTCCAAGACAGAGTAGCACATGGCAGAGGGCAACAGTTCAGGGAGGGCAACAGTTCATGGCAGCAGAAAACAGCAAAAGCAGCAAGAACAAAATGGGAGGAGCAGCAGAGAGCAAGCCTCTTTCCCTCCCTTACATTGTATGCTAGATACCTGCCCCAGGGCGGGTGTAGCACTCACACCCATAATCCCAGCATTGGACCATGGGTTAATCAAAAACTCTAGAAGCCCACCCCATGACTGCATGAGGCTGTGGGGGGACACCTAGACACAAACCATGACAATGCCTTTGGTTTTCTTTCCCAGAACTCATTCTGACTCATTCCCAGACACCAGCCCCAAGGAATGGTAAAGTGGTCAGATGTTGGGAGTGATGGGAAAGACCCTAGAGGCAGGAGGCAGGGCAGCCATTTGATTTCAAGCCAGATGGCTAGGTTTACAGGACCTGATACAAATGTTTTGTGTCAGAGAGATCAAGACAGATATTCTTAGTTCCACCCTTGAACTACAGGCCAAGTATGCCACTTCTGCTGCTCAGACAAATCCTTCCCAGCTGCTTTAGCCTCTCTCTGGCCAGGGGCTGCGGAAAGTTTGTGTCCTGGGTGAAGAGACCTCATAGAGCACTTAGTTGAGGTTTAAGAGGTACGTCCCATGTCTGGTCCACACCAACCCAACCGAGGAAGGACTTCGGAGAAGTGCACTTGCAGCCCTTTTTTTGACCTGACACAAACTAGGAGTAGCTCTGATACACAACAGGTCCTGATAGTTTACTGTCAGAAAAAAAAGTATTTGAGGTCAACTTGTCTAAAACCCCAAACTGTCACCTCTGGCAAAGGTTTTTCATCATCTTGTTGGTAGCACAACATGGCTAGAACAGGAGTCACCCAATGCCACACCCTGAATGGATCCAGCCACACAGAGCCTCTGGATAAATCATGCACTGATTATGTGACTATAACAAACATTTCAGAGCTTTTGTCAAAAAGCACCTGACTTCAAATGTAAATACTATGCATGTGTCTTCCAGATTTTCATTGTTAGAGTCCATTCCTGTCCCAACCCCCTCCCCAACCTACAAAAGCCAACCCCGCCTGACAGATACCTGTAAGCTAATTTACTTCCTGACACATATCTTCCTCCAACCTAATCCACAAATGTCAGCCCTTCCCGAAAATGTCCTGCCCAGTCAACCAAAGCCTCCTGCAGGCCAAAATCAAATCCTCCCCCATATTAACAGTCCTGCACCTTCACCCCATCGAAACCCAAATTCCTTGCCTCTAGGCGAATTTGGTCTCTACCCTTAGAGTCCCGCCCATCACTCTCATTCCAATAAAATTCCCTTCTCTTTGTTGTGTTGCCCCATACCTGCTCCCTCCGCTGACCTTACTTTCATATAACCATACTGTACAACTTGAAACATTTCTCCCCTCAGACTTTTAGGCTTCTACTGTGTGTCCCCTCTGAAACTTATTCCAAACTTTAGTCCACAATGATCACATTGTCATGAGGCCTTTAAAGGAATTTGATCACTAAGAAGAACTGATGCCTTTTTCCTAGGACTGGACTAGACACCATGAGAGTGGGTGGTTAGGAGGCAAGGCCGCTCCTCGATGTTTCCTCCTCCCCTGCCACTGTTCCACAAGCTGTAGCTTCAGGCCTTTGCCAAGCTCATCAGCTCGATCTTGGACTTCCTGCCTCTTGAATTAAATAAATCTCTTTCCTTTATAAAATATCCAGTCTCTTGTACTCTGTTATAGCAACAGAAAATGAACCAACAGTCTCCTTACTAAAATTCTGACTTAACCTAAAATAATATATAGAAATTCGGTCAATGGTCTAGAATATCCTATCACTTGACAATTACCTGCTATTACCTACCTATGTATCCTATTACCTGACAGTTTTAAGAATCCCCCTAAATATGTAAGGACAGGGCCATTTACCTTGGGGGTATAGGATGTTAATAGCTATAAGGAAAATGAAAGTAGGTTTCTTTTCATTTATGATTTTAGCTGATAATTTTAAGCATGAGTATAAAACTGTCAGTTAAAAAATGCAATCACCATCTTCAATTTGCTTTGACTGTGGTAATAGTTAAGAGTCTCCTGTAGTTGAATGTGATGGCACAGGTCTACAATCCCAGCACTGTGAGAGGCTGAGGTGGAAGGACCACAAGTTCAAGCCCAGCCTGGGCAACTTAGTGACTTGGCAAGACCCTGTCCCAAAATAAAAATAAAAATAAAAATAAAAATAAAAATAAAGGACTGGAGATATATTCCATTATGAAGACCCTGGGTTCAATCTTTCCCAGTATCTATCTCTCTCTCTCTCTCTCTCTCTCTCTCTCTCTCTCTCTCTCTCACACACACACACACACACACACACACACACACACACACACACACGGCTGTCGCTATTCCTTGCCATTTCAGTGCTGTAAATGAGAAATAGATTGAGTTGGGGGCAGACAATGTTTAGAAGTTAGGGTACAGCTGAGGTGGATGGTGGCTAAAGAAACAGTGAGTACTAGGAAAACCTCCTGCCTCCCGCAGGCTCCCCTTAGGAAGTGGTGTCCACTATGACAGCGGTAGACGCTACAGCACCCAGCACAGAAGGGGAGAAACAGCTGCAGAAGTCTCCTGAGCTTATAGGGAAAGGCAGCTTGGTGAAATAAGGCTACAAGTCAAGGGGTGGATAGGAACCCTTCTTCCTTCCCTGTTTTCTTTTCCTCTTTCAGATGTTAACTGGGGTTTTTTTGTTTATTTGTTTGTTTTGTTTGTTCGGTTTTTTGTTGTTGTTTTGTTTGTTTGTCTCTTTGAGACAGGGTTTTGCTATGCAATTCAGACTGGCCTCAAACTTAAAATGATCCTCCTGCCTCAGCCTCCCAAGTGCTGGGATTACAGGTATGAGCCACCACATCCAGCTCAATTCATTTCTAACCAGTCTCCTCACTACGATTCTGAAGAAGTTAAAAAATGAATGACTTTTTTTTCTTTAAGTCTGGAAATATACCTGAAGATTTCTACATCTACCACTACGGGGAAAAATAACAGTAAAACAACCAAAGACTGCCAAGTTAGATGCCTCCCTCTTTGGTCACAAATAGAGTGCCAAGTCTGAAACAGCCTGCAAGCCCTTGGATTCAGGACAGGACTCTCTTCACTCAGCACTGAGGTCTGTGTAATTCGCAGCCTTACCTTTGTACAAGTCTATTCCCTCTTACTTCATTTTCTGCAGTTAAAGACTGTGCCCACAAAATGTAGAATAGATATCGTGAAATAGGAAGAAAATGCTCAAACGGGAAGGAGAACTTGGGTGGGGGAGGAAGGAAGAAAGAGAATAGAAAAAAATGAGCAAAGAAGGAAAAAATGAAAACAAAACACGTAAATAAGGAGGGGAAGAGGCATTGATGGGAGAGGAGGGGAATGGGAAAAAAAGAACCAAGTTACATCGTGCCCAGGTACAGATTCCCTGTGATGAATGTGATCATTGTGTAGACCTAAAATGTACCTATAAACTCATTAATTAAAAAATAAAAGAACGAAAACTATGTCCAGGACATGATATACTCATACAGAGCATTTAGCACCCAACCTACTTATTCCACACTTAATTCCAAATTTGCTGCTTCTTATCTGTTCTTTCCTCACCAGACCATAATAACATCCTGCAGGGCGAACTCAGCGTCTCCTGGCCCCCTACTGGCGCAGCCCTCCTGTACCATCAGAGCAGCCGCGGCGTCTGCACCAGAGACCAGCTCACCCTCAGGGGTGGGGAGGCCAAAAGTGAAAGGAATCGAGTATTTCCTAATGGAGTCGGGAAAGACCTAGATCACCCCTCGCTGGCTGCTGGGGGAAATCCCGGTGGGTGCAGATGAAGCAGGCAGCGGCACACAGTTCAGACCCCGGGTGAACTTCTCCACCTGGCCGGGCAGCTCTTGCTGAGCAGTGGGAAGAGAGCTGGCCTCAGTGCAGGGCTCGGTGGGGGAGGATTCCTTACACAGGAAGTAGTGACCACACCAAGGAAGGAGGCAAGCGAGGACCAAGTGGGGACGACACCGAGAGAGGGACAGAGAGGGAGAGAGGGAGAGAAAAGGCCACAGAATAAGAAAAAAAGAGATTGGGTCCACGAGGCCAGCATGCAGCACTGTTCCTAAGCTTGGCTACAGATATCATCTCACTTAAATATCTCCCAGCCCAGTGAGGCGGTCGCAGCCGTGCCTCACGGATGAGGAAGCCAAAGCTGAGATCAGAACCCAGGAGTCCGAGCCGCCCTCTGCCCGCAGTTCCTGCACCTCCGCCTCCCCAGGAGCGGAGCTCATCCCCGGGTTTCCTTCCTGCTGTGACACGTGTAACCCCACAAAAACACAGAAGCCAAAAGCCACGGATGCCTATTCCAAGGAAATCTTAGTCAGTTCACCTGGTGATTGCTGTCTGCTCACAGGAAAAGCGTCGACCCACCCCCAGCTTCCTCCACCTTCCGTTCCCCGGCTTCGAAGTCCACCCCAGGCATCACTGCTGCCCCCACGTGCCCCGCTCGCCCCCGTTCACCCGCACTCACCCCGTCCTCTGCCGTGCGTCCCTCCTCCTCCTGCGGCCACTCGGGCTGCAGGTGGCACTGGACCCGTCGGAGGCGGGGTGAACAGTGACCCGCCTGGGCAGGGCAAGGTGTGCCGGCCTCCAGCAGACGCTCTGCAGGTCCTCGGCCAGCGGAGGGGCGTGGCTGCGGGCGAGGATGGAGTTTGGACCGGCTCCCCACAAGGGGAAGCCTGCGGGCGCTGCGGTTTCCGGGACTCGCCACACACGAGCCACAGGAAACTGTGCTCACGCCGTCAATCTGGACGGCGGCGGCGCTCCCCGCTCATCTCTACACCCCGGGACTACAGGCCCACCAGGCACGAGCGAGACCCGGGCCGGGGGAAGCCGGGCCACCGGGAAGGACGACGGCGCCACCTCCTGTCCGAGGCCCTAGCACTGTCCTCAGGGCGCTGGCAGGCGTCAGACCTCCCCTTTCTTTGCCAAGGATTACGAAGTACCACTGCCGTGGCCGTGCCACGAGGATGCCAACCAGGGGAAATAAAACTCCCAGGAGCAGGTAATGAATCGCGCATCTACTATATGTTTTTGCAAACCCATGAAGTGCTGAGGAAATAGTGAAGAGGATAGGCATGCTGCCCGTCCACATGGAATTTATCATGCGTCTTTCCGGCAGTGTTTTAGTTCTCCTGTCCCTGCCAGACGGCTATTTCTGCCTCCTCAGTAACTCAGTGGGGTCTGTGGAGCTCCGGCTACCTGCTGTGCCCACATGGAGGACCGGAGGGAGTCACTTCACAATGCACACTGGTGATCCTTCGTTTTCCAGTGAGCTCCCACACAGCACTCATTCAAGCGTGCCCTCTCTCTCTCTCTCTCTCTCTGTCTTTGCCTCTCTCTCTCTCTCCTTCTCCCTCTCTCTCTGCACTCTGTCTGTCTCTCTCTCTGTCTGTCTCTCTGTCTCTGCGTCTGTCTCTCTCTGTCTCTCTCTCTCTATCTCTCTCTCAACTGTGCTTCTGCAATGGCCAGGAAGGATAGATACCAAGTCCAACTCTAATTCCGGTGGAGGAGACACTCCGTAATTTATTTACATAAGAATGGAGGAATCCCTGGGAAATACTTTAGTACAAGAAAAATCAAAGCACCGGCCGCACCGTCCTCTCACAAGAATACCTCAGAGTCAGTGCTGCCTGCCTCTCCACATCCTTTGGCTTGGAGCCAAGTGCTAGGGAAGCGCACTGTGAGCTTGGCTGGGAGAGGCATTTCACTCACAAGCAGGAACAGATGTGGCATACAGAGTAGCTAGCGCTGCTCTGAAACTGTTTCAAAGAAATGGAAAGCAAAGTGAGACAGATGTGCTCTCCCAGCTGCATCCGAAAACAGCCCAGCTGGACTCAGGAGAGGGTGAGCAGCCCGTGGGTGGTTGGGGGCTCCACGCGGTCCTGGGGCTTCTCAGACGCCCTTATCAGAGAGGCCCTGGAAGCTGTAAACAGCAGTGCAGTCGCTGCAGCGGTGCTTGGAGTGTGAATGAGACTTCTAGGCATTGAGAGAACCTCGACATCACCGCAGGGAACTGAAACCAGACGGGGAAGTGGCCTGCTCCATGTGGGAGCTGGGGCTTAGGTGACTGAGGATTGGCGAGGTCCCCTAGCTTCTTAGGATTTCCAGGGACCACTGAGGAAAGCTCTTTAACAAAACTGAGGTTATACAACCAATGAAAGGCAGAGACACGGAAATGTGGGATGTCATGGTGATAGCCTCATGGTTACACCAGGTCGGTGTATCCTAGAGACCTTGTGTATGTGCTCTTCCTTTTACACTATATACTAGCCTTATATTGCACACTAGTCTTCTGTTGCTGATGTAACAAATCACACAGCTGTAAACAATGCAAGTTTATTATCTCACAGTTCTGTAAACCAGAAATCCAATAAAGGTCTCCCTGAGTGAAAATCAAGGAACTGATTGGCCTGTATTGCTCTCTGGAAGGCCTTGAAAAGAATGTTCCCTTGCTGTTTCCAGCATCCAAGACGTCTCCCACATTCGTGGGTCCAAGCTCCTACCTACTGGAGCTGTGCCCACAGAAGCGCGATCTCTGGTGAGGAGACATCCGGCGCTGTCTAAATTTCTCAGCGCTGAGGTCCTGCAACCAAGCAGCTCACCCCAGCCCACTTTTCATTCTTTTTCTCCTCACCAAAACTGTTTTCATTCGCATTGTCTCACTGGGTATGCACACAGGCATGACACAGGTTTGGATTCACTAAATCTTCTTGCAGAACTGTATTCTTCTCAGTAAAGAAGCCGGTTCCATCCAGGATCCGCTCTCTACACACCTGTGTTACAGCGTTTCTATCATATCAGGTATCTGAAGAAAAGATACACACAAATATGTTCATTTAAGTTCTGTATTCTAGAGAAATGTTAATAATTCAAGTCACACAAAACTCAAAAACTATATTAAAAGTTTTTCTTCATTCTGGAAGGCCAGCAATAGCTGGTAAGGGCTTTCACACACTTTCTCTGGTCCTTCTTCCATTGCTGTGTCTCTCTGACCACAGCTGGGAAAGTTTCTCTACTTTTAAAGATTCGTGTGGTTTTTGGATTGGACCCACTGGATGATCTCACCTAAAGCACCAATGCCTTAGTCTGTCTCTCTCTCTTGTCTTTTTTGAGACAGGGTTTCACTGTGCAGTTCAGGCTGGCCTTGAACACACTTTGTAATCCAGGCTGGCCTCAAACTTACAGCTATCCTCCTGCCTCAGCCTCCCAAGTGCTGGGATTACAGGCGTGCACCACCACGTCCTGCTCTTAGTCTCGTTTATAATGTCCCTTTTACCACTTAAGGTAGCATAATGACAGGTTCTGAGGATTAGCGTGTGGACACCTCTGAGGTCCATTATTCCGTCTACCAAACACTGCTTAGAAAATCTTCTAGTCAAGGCCTCTACATCAACTTTACAGCCTGTTTGCTGTAAAACACCAGTTTTGTACATGCTACTGACCATATAGAAACTTCCTACTCGCCAACTACTTTTATCCTGGTCAGTAACATTCATGTTCCCACGTGGGGGAAAGTGGTGATTTGGAGCGTCCTGCCAACCACTTGGTTTCACTCACTTTTCTTCCTTTTCCACCTAGTCTCACAGGATCATGCAGTGCAGCTTAAGAGATCACTACCTGCAGCTGGGTTCCATAGCTTACATCAACTTGAGGCAGTTTCTGGTTCTGTTTTCTGAATTGTCAATGAACACATTAGACTAGGTTAGCCTTAGGTCCTTGACAAATTTCTTTTTTTTTGTTTTTTTTTTCCCGGTACTGGGAATCAAACTCAGGACCTTGCACTTGCCAGGCAGGTGCTGTGCCGCTGAGCTAAATCCCCAGCCCCTGACAAATTTTATATTCCATGATTTTCTGATTCTTGAATAAAAGATCATCTTGCCTGATTCAAACTCTGCACTGCTCACAGTGAATTGTCTCTGGGGGGTCAGCATCCAGCAGCCCCAACTCAGCTCTGTCCAGTGAGGACCTGCCAGCCGGTGGCCCATCCCACTCCCAACAGCTGACTAGTGGGAAAAAACTTCTCATGGTTGTAGTTCAGGGTTTGCAAGGGGAACAATATAACACAGGACACAAAATTTATGGGATTGTTTCATAATAGTCACCCAAAGAGTCATACAAAGAGACGGCAGGAAATCTGTCCACACACAAAAGACCAAAAGAATCCAGCTAAGGGCCTGGATCCCACAGCAGTGTCCTGGTGAGTCCAGCTGAAGACCTAGAGCCCATGACAAGTTTGTTTCCTGGATCTGCACTGGGAAGGCCCAACGGTCAGTGGTGGAAGCTAGAAAGTCTGTGCCAGCGGGATGAAGGATCTGTGCCAGTAGGCTGAGGGATCTGCACAGGAGCCAGGAAGCGACACTCAAAGTAAAGACCAGAGCACCACCTCCCCCGAAGTGAACCCTAGCCATTCTCAGTCACAACAAGGTCCCAAGCTCATTCGAAAATGAGAACAGCCGTGTTCCTGCGAGGAAAGCCAGCATGACAAGCTCCTCCAGGAGAACCTACAGCTCCCTAACAGCACCTCTTCTTCTCCAGTTCTGCCTCTTATGCTGCCAGCAAATCCTCAGGCGGGCCTCCCACACCCAGCACCGCGCTGGTTCAGTTCATCTGGTTCAGTTCATCAGGTGTTACAAGCTGAACACCTGTTGTCAATCTAGCACACTCACACTAAATAGAAAATGGGACTTGAGCTAACTCTCAATTTTTATTTATTTGTTTGGTGGGTTGGGTGGGTTTTTTGAGATAAGTGTCTCACTGTGTAACCCAGGCTGGCCTTGGCCTCCCAAGTGCTGGGATTAGAGGTATGCGCCCCCATGCCTGGCCTCCCAGTGTTTTTTATGTGTAAAATAGAAATGAAAAGATACGAATTTTACAGAGGCCTTGAGAAGTTCAAATTTTAAAAAAATATTTGAAAGTACTGGGGCTGGGGATTTAGCTCAGCAGCACAGCGCCTGCCTGGCAAGCATGAGGTCGTGAGTTAGATTCCCGGTTCCAGAAAAAAAAAAATGAAAGTACTTAAAAACTGAAGGCACCATATAAGTGTTGTCATATTATTATTTACTGTTAGTAATACCTAATTTTCTATTATTCTATACCTGTGCAATCTAGTATAATTAGGTTGTACCTTTGTCTTTTCTTTCTTTTTCTTTTTCTTTTTTTTCATACTAAAGATCGAACCCAGGGCCTTTGCACTGAGCTACATCTCCAGCCCCCATTTATTCTGAGACAGATCCTCACTAAGACCCTAAATTTCCCAAGCTGAATTTGACTATACTGAATCAAAACTCTGACATATACCTTTCTGCTACATTATTGAGATATATTCAATCTAAATTGATTTTTTTCTGAAGCTGATTTTGAAAAACTTTTATATTATTTCCACCTACCTCAATGAACAATAAAAAGGATAGGGTATTAATATATACCACTAAATAATTCTATAAAGGCTGATACTAATTATTTGATAAACACTTTAAATGCAAATTTTTACATAGCTACTTTGTGCCCTAAGGTACTGTATGCTTTAAATTAAGAATACCACATCCATGGGGCTGTACAAACAGAAAGCGAGGAAATGCTGTCAAATGCTTACATTTTTTTCATCCTATTAAATGCCAAGTACAGTCGCTGTACCTTTGAAATCTCTCTTTACCTTGTGCCCTTCCTCTCTTCCATTATATAAATATACCCCTCTTTTTTGAGCCAGGGTCTCGCTACATAGCTCAGGCTGACATTGAACTCACTTTGTAGCTCAGGCTGGCCTCAAACTTTTAGTGATCCTCCTCCCTCAGCCTCCTGAGTGCTGGGATCATAGGCATGCACCACCGCACCTGGTCCCCTCTTTTTTTTTTAACCTGGATTTAAGTAAAAATCTTTTTTCCTCACTTTCCCGGTCTTGGTTACTTTTCTCATTGCTGGAACAAAATACCTGACACCCAAAGTTAAAGGACGGAAAGTTTTATTTAGCTCACAGTTTGTAGAGGTTTCGGCTGGATCCAAGGCAGGGTGGCACATGGCAGAGGGTCAACAGTTCATGGCAGTGGAAGACAGCAAAAGTAACAAGAGAGGAATGAGGGGAAAATCATCCTCTCTCTGCCCCTTTTATCTTATCCAGACTGCTGGGATTAGGGCAGTGCCCATCCAATCAGTGGGCTGATCCCAGCAATCACCCAGCCTTAACCCCAGCACCATTAATCCTAGCATTGAACCGTGAATCACTCACAAACTCTAGATTCAGCTACCTTTTAAAAAGGCCCATCTAAAAATGCAGGAGACATTGGGGGGACATGTAGACACAAACCATTACATCCCCTAAATTTTTTTTGTACTATGGGCTGAACCTACTGCCTTTGCATCCTCAGCACTTTTTATATTTTACTTTGAGACGGGATCTTTAAATTGCTAATTTGCCCAGACTAGCCTTAAACTTTTGATCCACCTGCCTTAGGCTTTTAGAGTGCTGGGATTACAGGTGTGAGCCACCGCACCTGGCTAAGCAAGAGTCTCCCAACCCGGCCTCCCCTGCTCATCATCTTCCTCCAATCTTCATGTTCCCGCAGGATGACTGCTTTCCACCAAGAAAGGCTTATCATGTAACAGTCCCCATTTAAGATCCACACACCGGGGCTGGGGATTTAGCTCAGCGGCAAAAGCGCCTGCCTGGCATGCGCAAGGTCGTGAGTTCAGTTCCCGGTATCGGAGAAAAACCAAAAAAAAAAAAAAAAAAAGATCCACACATCATTACAGAATGAAATCTCCATGAATCTCCATAGACTCTCACCTTGTCTCTATGTCCCAGTAACCTGAGTTACGCTGACTATTCATCCTCACTGAAACAGCAATGAAAACCCAGGAAATACTGACCACCTCCCCCCTACAAGAGGACTTGCACTGTTCACAGTATGCTCGTGATGCCCCTCCCCTAATTTACTGCCTAATGAACCTTCCTGCCTCTTCAGAGTTTCCACTCACCTCTCAGAAGCCAATCTGTGAATTTCACTCAGAAGCTTTTCCAGTGCACGCCAGTTCTCCTATAGCACCCAAAGTGTTTCGCCTTTGCTAATGGTTTCCCTGTCTGTTTCTTCCACAGGCTGTGCTCTCCTTGTTGGCTAAGACCAGGATTTATTATTCCATGTCCTTGCATTACAGGTGCTAGCCAGCTGCCAGCAAGAGTTTCTCAAATATGAGATCAGGAAAAGCTATGATCTTAAACTGAGGTCTCAAAACAGTTTTAGCTTCATCATCCTGTCCCTGTGGGAAGTGGAATAGATATTGTGAGGAACACGAGTTTTTAATTGTACTGTAGGGAAACTGAACTTCAGGGGTTGTGGCTTGACCATGCCCACACAGAGAGTAGGCTGCAAGGTTAAGATCTGAAAGAAAGAGTTTCCAAGTTAAATACTGTATTAAAGACATATGTATACTGAATATGCAAACATTGCCAGCAAAAATCAGCTATAAAAATGTAGCTATGTACTAAAATCTTGAAGAAGTGATTAAGAAACATGTTGAGACTAGGAAGCCCAAATCTTACTAAGGTTTAATTTATGTTATGTCAACAGTGCAGACATCTGGAGTTTAGGACAAGAAAAACCAAAGGGAAATTCGTCATGTGTATTGAACAGTACCCAGGGGAGACAGGCTTTCGTCAGATGCCGTGGACACTCCGCATAGCATAAGGTTGCTCTCGCTCTATCGTTCGAGGGCTGAGATCCCCAGGACCCCTCTGATTGCATCTCCTTGGCTTCCTGGTGTCTTTCAAACACCCTAAACACACTCCTAGACCAGCGCTCTTGTGACTTACTATTCCTGGGACAGCTGAGTCCCCTCACTTCCTTCAGGTCTCTGCACAAAGGTTATCTGCTCAGTGAAGTTTCTCTGACCACCCTACCCCACTTTGTCGTATTCATCACTGCTGCCATTTATCTCTTCCTCTAGGACTTACTGTGCCTGGAAATATTATACACTTGCTTATTTATCATCTCTCTTCCCTAACTGAATAAGGACAGGATCTTGTTTTGTTCACAAATGTATCCCCAGAACCTAAAACAATACCTGGCAAATAACAGCCACTTAATAAATATTTGTGAAACGAAGGAATGTAGCAATGATTCAAGGGTTCCATTTCCCTCTGGTTTAAATGTGCAGTGTAGCTGTACATGTTTTTGAAGCAAATGGTTCAAAGACTTATAGAGGTAGTGCACCTTATAGTTACTTGTGTTTCTGTCTCAGGACTAAATTTCGTGGGTTATCTCAGAAACAAATTCTTGGCCTTAGAATTTCATAGCTAACATACTGTGCTTCAACCTATTTGCCCTTTATGTCATTCTATCAATTTTTCACTTATGCTATAGATCTACACATCATTACAGAATGAAATCTCCACAAATCTTCATAAACTCTCACCTTGTCTCTATGTCCCAGTAACCTGAGTTATGCTAACTATTCATATATATAGGTTTATGACACTATATATATGACACTAGATATACATGTTACATAGTAAGTATGACACTAGATATATATCTATGACACTAGATATATATTATAATGTTACATAGTAAGTATAACATATAGTATATATCAATTTAATGTATAGTAGGTCTACAAGTGTTTTCATTATTTTTCTTTTGTTGCTGGGACAAAATACCTGATGCCCAAAATTAAGGAAGGAAAAGTTTACTTAGCTCAGTTTGTGGACGTTTCAGTCCATATTCAGCTAGCTCCAGAGGGGAGCAGTTCATGGCAGCAGAAAACAGCAAAAGCAACAAGAACAAAGGGGAGGAGCAGCAGAGAGCAAGCTTCTTTCCCTCCCTTAGATTGTATGCAGGCTACCCGCCCTAGGCGGGGTGTAGCACTCACACCCATAATCCCAGCATGGACCATGAGTCAATCAAAAACTCTAGAAGCCCGCCCCATGACTGCATGAGGTTTTGAGGGGACAGCTACACACAAACCATAATAGCAAAGAGAAAATTTCAATAAACCCAGGGAAGTTGTAAAGTTTTAAATTGTTATGGTTGATACATTGTGAAACTGGAGGAGTCTGGAAGCTTAACTAAGTGGCTCAGCAGTTCTGCATCCTGGTGTGAAAAGGACACACCCTTACCACTCTAGGATGTTGTTCATTGTGTCAACTCGAGCAGTTTAGAAGGTTAACTAAGAGCCTCAGCAGAGAGCCAGGGTCCTTACTTTGTATTCATTCTGAACCTATGCAAGAGGAGGGCACAGAGATGGTGTGGGTGTAAAGGACACCCACCCCCAGGATGGGTAGGCTGAATATAATAAAAGGAAAATGAGGAAGGACTGATTGCAGCTTCTCCAGGGAAGCTCCAGTCTTCCCCTTCAGCTTGGTCATCTCCTGGCTTCTGGTGCAGACTGTCTGGCTTCTGCCTGGGACTCTTCAGCCTTCCGGTGTAGACTCTGGCCTTTGTCATTGATTCTTCAGCATCCATCACAGACCCATCCACCTCCTGATACAGACTTACACAGACACTGCAGTGAGCTCCAGGCCTTGGACTGGACTCTTCGAGCTCCAGCACGCAGACACCCTCTGCACACTTCCTCATCCAACTCTGCGGCTGACCATTGTAAGCCAAACTTGTAATTTCGTGTACATTTGTATGTCTTGTGTCATACCTGTTTCTCTAGTAAACCCTGACTGATAGTTATTGAAATGCCACTTCTTACCAATCTTTTTTTGTAAAATTGGTATTAAATAATCTTTGAAGAACTAAAAAGCAGCATAATTAATTCATGAATGGGCAAGCTCAGCACAGATCCTGGTTCCGTCACAGCTGTGCACTTACTGTTTAGTCCTTCTGTACTCATAAAGAGAAGAGCCTGGTGATCACAGTGAGGAAGCTCATGGTTGAAATCTGTCTACCACTTAGCAGATTATACCTTGGAATTGCACCGAAGACAGTGGGCGTTTCTGCACCTCTAACCTCTTCTTTTCCTTTCCTTTCTTTCCTGTCTTCTCTCCTCCCCTCCTCTCTTTCCTTTTCTTTTCTTCTTTGTACTCCATAAGGAGCCCTTCCCAGTCCTCATAGTGGTCCGGGAAGTTTATATTTGAAATCCCATGAAAAGTTACTGGATCCTGAGAAACTATCTTATAGATAACAATATGTAAAACAATAACCATTGATAATTTTCTACCACTTAGTCTGTAATTTGGTAAGCCCCTCCTATTATTATGTTATCCTTCTTTTACTCTTAAAATTAAAAAAAAAAAAGTTATTGGAATTCTAGTGAGTTAGTTCCAATCTACCACTTCCGGTGCAACCCATGGTGAGAATAAACACACTAAGGCATATTTGTAGTTGTGGGGAGCCAAGGAGTCCTAAGTGCAGCTAGTAACTGAACAAAGACCTCAACCCAGGGCTGAACCTGGGTTTTATTAATTTGTGAAGAAAGGAGTGGCTTGAGAATAGTGACTGTGAGAATGGCAGGAAGTACATGAGTGCTGAGAGCTGGGCTAGGTAGGAGGCCTGAATCCACCTCTGCATTATGCAGAGAGAAGAACGTGCAGAGTCATCTGCATGACACAACTGCGGTAGTATCTAATGTTTTGGGATGGGTGCTTCAGCTCTGATGTGTCATCTTTCATGCCCTGGGAAGTCATAGCCTCTTATCTCAAGGCTGGATCCGACAGTGTGAAGCACAGCTCTCCAGCTCGCCCCAGCTCACATGTGGTTTTGGGGGAGCTACAGGGGTGGGGTAACACTGACTGTCACCTCAGCTGTACCGATTTGCATTGGAGAGGAAAGAAAGGAAAAGAGGAGGTTAGAGGTGCGGGGCTTAAAGCCAACTAAAGGATAAGTCCTAGCCAGCTCTGTACACATCAGTATAAGGAAAGAGGACCAGGTTTAGCTGACATGGAGATAACTGGTTTTCTTTCAAAGAGTTGTGCAGGTGGTCCTCCACAGTACTCAAGAATAAACCTTCGCCTTTTGCACTGAGCTACATCCCCACCCCTATTTACTTATTTGTTTAGAGACAAGGTCTGGCTAAGGCACTAAGGGGCCCAGGCTTGATCTGAAACTTGCGTGTTAGAATTCAGGCAGGTGCCACCACACCTGGCTTAACCTACTTTTCTTAGGGGCAACTGAACTACGCTTCCAGCACCATCAGGACCCTGTAACTAACTAGCTCTTGCCCACGGCCTGAAAGCCTCAGCGATGTCTCTTCTGCTGTGAAGCCCATGGGCTCCCTCACTGCCCCAGCTACGGGCTGGATGATGCCAGAAACTGCAACCGCTGTCCAAAGACGACAACAGCACAAAGGAGATTATTCCTAAGTAGCCATCGGGAGAACGGCCCGGGGGAGCCACCCAACCAAACACACTCACAGGACAAAAGTGTAGTGACTATACACCCTAGTGGAATTTAAGACTGCTGATTACAGTAACTGGCAAGGTTTACCCTGAGACATGCACGCGTATTAAGTTTTCAGGGCAAGGTTTTACACCAGTAAAAGGGAAAAATATACATGTCTCAATAAAGGTAAGTGTATTTACAATACCTAGTACTTAGGTTACTTCTGTCTAATACATGTAAATGGGGAGGAAAAACCAAAGATTTCCTTACATTTTAATGGTGAACTATACTAGGGAGTCGGGGCAGGATGCTGGCCTAGCATGTGCACGGCCTGGTTGCGATCTCCAGCACCACTGAGGTGGGGGAACAGTATATGAAAGTCTCCATTAAAATTCATTACAATTCACTAGCTTTACAACAGACAGTGACAATGGCACATTCACGTAGACCAAAGGGTTGTGTCTCATATGGAAGGTGAGGTATTCTGAGGAAATAATGAAAATTACATGAAATGAAGGAGTTGATAATTTGCAAGGCAAAACTAATCATCTAATCTCAATATTTTGAAATGAGAGGGGGAGTGATAACTTAAAAAAGTTTGTCACCAGGTACTGGTGCAAGCTTGAAATCCCAGGACTTGGGAGGCTGAGGCAGGAGGACTGCTGTGAGATCAAGGCCAGCTGAAGCTACAGACTGAGATTAAGGCAAGCCTGGGCTAAATAGTGAGTTCACGGCTAGTCGGCGGTGAGACTCTTTTTGAGTTTAAAAAAAAAAAAAAAAAAAGCTTGTCCTATAGAGAGGCTTAGTACGATCATCTGTCAAAATATTCAGTTTCATATTTAAAATATTACCCATTTTCTTTTCTTAGAAAGGCAACACTCCTACTTTGCTGCTTCTGTGGAAAGTACTGGCAGGAATATGCTACCTAGCCAAAAGTTTTGGGAAAAAAATGAATAACTGAGGTGAACTCATTTTTTACAATAAGCAAAAAAAAAGTTTTGAAAAAAAATTTGCTATTGGCTTTGGAAACAGTATTATTTGTTATCTTGTGTCTTGTTACTAAAATAATCAACTTGCCACCTATGAATGCTTTATTTCTATACTTAGCATAAAAGAACTGTCTGAGCTCTTTAAAAATTAACTTTATAATGAACATGTCCCATTTACTTTGAAAGTAATTATGTAACAATACCTAACTAGTTGACATAACAAGTCCAGAGTGGTGCTTCCACCTGTAATCCCAGCTACTCAGAAGGTACAGGCAGGAGGATCAAAATTTGGGCCCAGCCTATGCAACTGATCAACTTAATGAGATCCTGTCTCAACATATGAAATAGAAGTGGTAGGGATGTAGCTCAGTACAAAAGAAAAAAATCAAATTAAACACAACAAAAAATTTTTAAATCGCATATCCCAAACTATTGACAATACTTTTTGAGAATAATAAAACATTTCAAATCATATTACTGATTATTAAAATCTTAGTGCAAAATTTGTTACACTAATAAACATTTTCTGAACCATGTTTGATGTTTAGTTTCTTCTTTGACCTTTCAGAGTATATGCTTTGAATGTAGTCACACACACGTGGAGTTCTTTTTAGTTAGATGTTCAATACCAAATTTGATTGAACTTGCCTTTAGAAAACTTTCATAGAACAGGTCTTACCTCAGCCATCTTACACATATGCACATATGCAGCGCCCCTGCAATGGCAATGTATGCATCTATGCTATGAAAATACCCCTTTCCCTGTCCCTGTTCATTTGGAAGCACTTTTAGTCTGGAGATTTCAAACACTTGTAAAAAAATTCTTAGTCTACTGCATTGCTTGACACATTTTTTAAGTCTACCTATTCTTTTATAATGGTATTTGTATAATATTCATCATTTGCACTGATTATATAACATTCTAATATACACCTGATCATAACTGTGTTGTCTAAAGATATTGTGGATTTTTCAATATTTCAGTTGAGGACATTTCTCTATGAGTACCCTCACCGTTAAATACTGTCTCTACTTCAGGCCGCTTCTGGTTTCTGGCTCCGAGCCTTGGCCAAGAGTTCAGCCTACAACAGTCCAGATGCCTCAGTGGAACTAAAGGTGCAGGCTTGCTGGGATTACCCACCACCCACCGCAATTCCACTGCTGGCTTCAATCAACAGGGGATCCAAGCTCTGTCTGCCTCCTCTGACTACAGGTGACAGAAGAGACACTCTGAAGTAGACACTTATTTTCTTTTGTTCCGTTCTCAGCTTTTCTTCTTTTTCTTGTTTTTACGTGAGTGTGAGCATGGTTCTACCTTGTCTTGTTCTGTTCGTTTCTTCATTCTCTCCTTCCTGTCTCCTTTGCCAGGGTTGCAAAGTGTGCATAGCCTTCGTCTTCCAGCCTTGCTTCTAATCTCTTCCTCTTCTATTTCTCTATTTTTCCCATAACCTGCTTTAAATTTTAACCCAAGGGTAAAATTACTTTCATTACTGATTGGAACAATTATTTCACCATTTCACCTTGGCTAAAGTGGTGCAATCAGTTGTTCTTCCTTGTATGCTAAGACTGAGATTGCTGGAGAGTCAAAAGCAATATTACCGGCCAGTGCCAAAGAAACAGGGGCTAGGCCAAACAGGCAGCAACTTCTCCTCCCCAGTAAATGGAAGGGGTAGGATCTTACAATAGACTCAAAACCCCAAAGCCAGCTACGCTTGGAAGACATCTCCAAGAAGGAGTCATTACCTAAGGGTTCTAAAGACTAGCAATAAAGCTACCTCTAATAAACAATTTACAAGCATCAACACAGAAATTAAACTAAATATATAGATAGATAGTACATATATAGATAGACAGATAAGATAGATATAGATATATAGTTTATAATATAAAATGAGAAGACAGGGCAACAAGACAACAAGATGCAGACTTCCAGCTCACCAACGGCAAATGCAGGGGGCAATGAGGTGGAACAATTTGAAAGCCACCCACCTGGACTCTCTGAAGTGGTAACAGCAGAAGTAAGAGCAATGAATCAGGCTCTAGAAGAAAATCAAACCAGAAATAATACCTCAGACAACAACAGAGATGGTGACCATAATGAAGGACATGATTAGTGAATCTAGAGCAGGTACAGAGAGGATCTAGAAGAGCTTAGGAAAATGATGGGAACCATAAATGTTCAACACAGGAAAGAAATGGAATCCATGGAACAGATTCAAACAGATACCCAGGAGATTAAAAATTCCACTGTAAGTATACACAGCAGAATGTTTCAATCTAAGGACACAATACCAGATCTAGAAGATTGTGATTAGCGATCTGAAAAGAAAGACTTCCAAAAACCAAGGGACCATGAGAAATCAGTAAGCACTAACACAACTGTAATGGGGAAACACCTGAATAACCCACTGTCACAAACAGATCAGCTAGAGAGAAAAACAAAGAAACAGCAGAAGTAAACTAAGCTTTTGAACAAATGGACTTAGTAGGTGTCTACAGTGTTCCACCCCCATATCAGAATACACATTCTTAGCTGCACATGGGACAGTCTCCAATACAGACAACAGACTAGCTCATCGAACATACTTAAGTAAATGCAAAGGAACTGAAATTATCCCATGCATATTATTAGACCATAGTGCAATGAAACTGGAAATCAATGGCCAAAGAAACCACAATAACTTCATAAACACATGAAAATTAAATAACACCCTCCTGAACAACCAATGGGTCACAGATGAAATAAAGAAGAAATTTCTACAGTTAAACAATAAGGCAAATAAAATGTACCAGAACTTATAGGATTCAATGAAAGCAGTCCTACAAGGGAAATTTACAGCGGTGAATTATATCAGAAAATAGAGCAAATGCACATAAACAACCTAATGCTGACATACTTCCAAAATTGTTACACAAATTAAATGCAACCCTGATCAAAAAATACCAACAGTATACCTCACAAAATTGCAGAAAACCTCCCCAAAATTCATTTGGAACCAGAAGAGACCTAGAATAGCAAAACAATTCTGAAAACTAAGGCAAGGCAAGAGGTATCATCATCCATGATTTGAAATTATACTACAAAGCTATGGTGATATAAAACAAACCAACAAACAAGAAAACCATGGTCCTGGCAAAAAAACAGACCTAAGGATCAATGGAACACATTAGAAGATTCAGAAACAACTCCAAACACACTCAGTCACCTTACATTTGACACAGAAACTAAACATGTTCGCTGAAGAAAGCTTGTCTAATGATGGCGCAGGAAAAACTGGCTTCCTACATGCAGAAGATTAAAACTAGACCCGTACCTTTTATCACACCCTCAGCTAAAACTGAAATGGATCAAAGATCTAAATATTAAAACAGAAACACTAAATCTGCTGGAGGAGAGAATAGGTACCACTCTTGGAGACCAATACTGGTGTAGCTAAAGACTTTATGAACAAAAAAACCCCGATCGCAAAAGAACTATCACAAAGAATCAACAATTGATATCTCATCTCATTAAAAAGCTTTCTCATAGCAAAATAAACAACCAAGAATGAAGAGACAACCCAAAAAAAAATTTTTGAAAGCTGTTCCTCAGACAAAGGACTAATATTCAGAATAAAGAACTCAAAAAAAAAAAAAACAGATCCCCCAAATTTAAAAACCCAATCGAAAAATGGTCATCTGAGATGAATACACACTTCTCAGATGAAGAAATACGAACAGCAAAGGAACATAGGAATAAACGTTCAATTGTTTTGCAGTATCACTTCACCAGTACAGTGCAGCCACTATCTACTTAACGTTCACAATTGGGTGACATGCAATCTAGAGGTGACTTCAGGTCTATGAAGGGTGTGCATACAGTCCATGCAGTACCGACACCAATTTACAGAAGAGATTGACTGTCCCCAAGAAGATGGTCCTGAGACTGATTCCCAGCGACAATGGTGTACACGTACAGCACACAGAATGACATTCCAAACTCTAGGCTGGAAGTTCACAACGTAAAAAGCTACTAACTCCTCCAAGAATCTCAAGAAAATTAATAGGCAAACTGAAGCTGTTAACCTGAAAACAGATGCAGTACACTGAACAATCCATGCCTACCGCTCAACCCAGACATGAACTCAGTAATTCCCAGCTGTGCATTTCAAAATGAATCTGACTTTCTATGGTCTCAAACTCGTATGACTACATTTACTTTTAAAAAGTACTAATTCACATGTTAAACACTAACTATACCTACATATGTTAATGCAAGACAATATATTCCAGGGACACGTTTTCCTTTGAAGGGTAAAAATTTTATTTTGGAGAAATTTTTTTACCGCACATTTCCAAAGAGAGTCACAAAAGAAAGCAAAAATGTCGTCCTCCCCCCATCCTAAAAATAAATAAGGGCAAACTTTTTTTTTTTTTTTAAATCATGACACTTAGAAGTTTAGCACCAGCATCCAAAATGAACAAAAAAAGAAAAACAGCATTTACTATACAACAATTTTAGATTTCTTTGGTTGGGGTTCTCCCCATATAGTATTAATATTTCTTCTTTCAAATACCAAAACAGTAAAAACCAGGAAAAAAATATAAACCTAGTGATAGCTGAAACTGGGGAGGACACTCTCCTGTCCTGTGCAGGCATTCCTGGGCTCACAGCTGGCTGGAAATATTTGCTGACATCTTCCTCTTGCAGTTGTTAGTTTCTCAAAGAATAGTGGTAAACATTCTAATGTCCAAATCTTATTTAGTCTTCCACTTTATTGCTTAGATGTTTCTTTGGTGTTGGTAAGGTTGTGGGTGTACTTTTTGCTTTATTTTTGAATGGTCATTAATTCTTTAGGTCACCTGCAAAAAATAAAAATCAAACTTACCAAGAGTGTCAAAATGAGAAACAGAAATTATTTTTCATATAATTCAAAACCAGTACTTTGACCGGATATGGTGTCCTTATGCCTGTAAGCCTAGCACTCAGGAGGCTGAGGCAGGAGGATCGCTGTGAGTTCGATTCAGCTACATGGTGAGTTCAAGGTCAGCCTGAACTGCATAGCGGATTTCTCTCAAAATCAAACAAACAAAAATACCCAAAACAAAACAGTACTTCAAAAGCTCTAAATGAGGTCTATTCCTGTGTAAAGATCTGCAAACAAGATGTTAACTTGATGCTTAAAGTACTTTAACAACTCAGATTAGTACATACTAGGGAAGATTTTGAAAACTGTATGAAAGAAAATCATGAGATTCTGACCAAGTAAAACTATACCAAAGCTAACTCTTCACCAAATATTCAGTTAACTGTCCCATGCCTCATATTGCTATTGTTATGGTTGATCCATTGTGTCAACTTGAGTCCAGAAGCTTAGCTAAGTGACCAAGCAGTTGTGCATATTGGGGTGCCCTTACCTCTGGTACATTGTTCACTGTGTCAATTTGAGAAGTTGAGAAGGTTAACTATGTGACCCAGCAGGAAGCCAGGGTCCTTACTTTGTATTCATCCTGAGCCTGTGCAAGAGGGGCACTGAGACCTTGTGGGCGGATAGCCAGCATGCAATGTAAGGGAGGAAAAGAGGCTTGTTCTCCCCACCCATTTTTTGCTCTTGTTGCTTTTGCTGTCTTCCGCTGTCTTGAAGTGTTGCCCCTATGCCATGCTACCCTGACTTGGAGCCAGCTGATTATAGACTGAGACGTCCACAAACTGTGAGCTAAATAAACCTTTCCTTCCTTAATTTTGGGCATGAGGTATTTTGTCTCAACAACAACAGAAAAGTAACTAAGACAGATATTATCATTAGTTAGCTTCTTCCCAATGTTAGACAAACTCTAAACAGTAAAAAGATTTTTTTCTTTTTTTCAGGGGTGAGTGGGGGACTATACCAAAGTAACACCACTCACAGTAAAAGGCTACAGCCATTTTTAAATGGTTAACAAGTTTCTGCCAGCTTGAAACGCTGATGGTGCCTGCATGGCTGTCCTTATCATATACAAACTGATCTAATTAGTCACTTTTATCAGTCTTTGTACTAATAGAATTAATTAAGCTGGGCATGGCAGCACATGCCTGTAATCCCAGCACTAAGGAGGCTGAGGCAGGACTGCCAGCTTAGACTATAGTCAGTTTAAGGCTAGCCTGTACCATAAAGCAACACTCGATCTGTCTTTTTTTTTTTTTTTTTTGGTACTGGGAATCGAACTCAGGACCTTGCACGTGCCAGGCAGGCGCTTATGCCACTGAGCTATATCCCTGGCCCAAGCAACACCTATCTCAAAAAAAAATAAAATAAAATAAATTAAAAGTCTATGAATGGACTGAGTCTAGTTAGTTGTTTGAATTTGAATAATTACTTCCAAATGTAAATATTAGTATTATTTATACTAATCAAAAATGATTACAATAATCATGAAGTTTGTTTAAATAATCTGTGCCTGTGGCATTTCATCACGGAGTAATAGCTTACCAGGAATTAATTCTCTAAATTTTCTCATGGAACCTTACGAGTACCCCACTGCTGGTGTACATAGTATGTACTCACAACCACTCTACCACAGATTAGCTGCGTTACAATCTGTTGTACTGGTTTTTTTTTTTTTAATGCCACTTTAACATTTTCCTGTAATATGATGGCATGTGGTCCGCTCCATCAACGCCCTCCTTTGCATTACTGTCAAAGACTCCCCCAGAAGTGGCACCAGCCGCCCAATGGGACAGTCATGCTCATACCGCCCGTGGCTCACGCCCGTGGGAACAACTCAATTCAAGTGAGAGCCACACGGCATTAAGACACACAAATTATGGCCCAGAAGCGAGACATGAGTTACAGCCCATCTTGACCACGTTAACACATAATTCTAGCTATTTTAATAGCACAGCACCACATGTAAAAGCAGATGACATTAGAAAGAAGAAACTTACAATAACTTCCCAACTTTAAATAATGGTTACCAAAGGAAAGAGGGAGGAAAATCCAATCTACTTTACAGATGATTGCCTTCTGTCATCAAAAACAAGCCCATGTCAGGGTCTCTAAAATTATCAAATTGGCCACTAGGGGCCACAAAAGCAGTTTCCCAAAGTGGTAATAATAGTGAAAAGCACACAAGAGTTGATTGTTATCAACTCTGTCCTCATGTTTCCAAAATTTCTCCAAATACGGTCAGTCCCAGGGCTACTGAACGCCCAAAGAGTTTTTCCCTTGAATCCCAGTGGAGACCAGGGGGTGGCACAGATGAATCACAGGAGTTTAAACAAACACATGCTGCTGGTGAGCAACCAGGGCCTCGTGAGGAAGCGAGCAGCTCCAGACCGGGCGGCCAGGCTCTTACCCTGCTGGTGGTGAAGGTGCCCGGGGAGCCGGTGTCACTCAGCACTGCTCTGCTCGGCGGCCGGAGCGGGGTTCTCAGCTGACGCTTCACCTGCCTTGGTCTACAAAGCATGAAACCAGATCGTAAGCCAGGAGGACCCACCCAGAAGGCCATGGAGACTCCAAGGCTAACAGCTCTCAAAGGTGAATTTTCCTGCCTATGAAGGACAATCACCATGTAAAACATTGGTGACTCTTATGTCTGTGAGTAGAAAAATTAGTCCACAGCAGAGAGGCTTCCAAATGGCCACTAAGTACCATGACTCTCCACAGTCTGCGATGCGCCCTTGCTTTCAGCTCATGCGCACCAGCAGCTTCCCCTCTCATGTTTCTATGACGGTCCCAAAAGCCCTAGATTAGAACCCTAAGCAATCCTTTCAGAGAAAATTAATAGGCTGAATTCAAATATTTAGTCTGAGTTATATTCCGGGCATTCTCATTCTGTATGTGAGCCTTAAGCAAGCTGCTATGTTAAAGCTACGGTTAAGGGCACACGCATGTAATCCCAGCCCTCTGAGAGGCTGAGGCAAGAGGATTATAAATTTGATCTTGGAGAGAGGCCATGTGAAAATTCTAAAAAAAGGATCAAGGGATGTAGCTTAGTACAAAGACCCTGAGTTTAATCCTCAGTAACACACACTAAAAAAACCTCTTAATTATGCTAAGGTTTGATATAATTAAAGCTGATCTGGCCACATCCCTTCTGACTGGCGAGCTTCACCTCTTTGCCATCTTGCGAAGGAGCGTTCGGAGGGCGGGGGCGGCGCCGATAGTTGTAGGGACGCCGGTAGCCACGGCGAGCAGCTGGCTGGTTGGGACCATTGGCCGCTTGTTGGTTCTCTTTGTCCTCAGCCTCCCCAATCGGTGCTACGGGCCGTGGGCGCGGAGGCCCTCTAGAGCAAGAACA
>NW_004955413.1:7095877-7107366 GCF_000276665.1 Chinchilla lanigera | reverse complement strand
GGCACATGCCCGCAATCTCTGCCCCCAAGAGGCTGAAGCAAGACAAGAGAGAACTCAAGGCTACACAGCGAGAGATTCTGTCTCCAAAAAAAGTCATCAGCACTCACTGCTAGCATTATTTATGGGCAATCAGCAAATGGAACAAAGGTCTTAGTGGAAATACTCTTTCATGCCATCGTTTTCTTGCTTAATTAGAATACCTATAGCAGTGAGCAAACATACTAAACACAGACTAAAGTGATTAACCCCCAGAGAGAAAAACCGACATTACACACGCCAGCGCACGTTTTCACATTAAATATTTACCAGCAATGCTAACTCTCTGCGCTCCTCTACAGTGAGAAAACCAACAGGTGCTAAGACACTAAGTCTTTAGTGGAGCCATACGAAAGTGGTGTTTTTATATGGCTTAAAAAAGGTAACGGCAGCTTTCCTGATGTCACAGGGCTGGGGGTTGACAGCGCTGGAATTCACTTGTACTACTGTCTCACATTTCATTAAGACTTTTCCATAAGACTTTTTTAAAAAATCTGCTTAGTAATTATACTGTCTAAAACTGGTGTGAGCCCTGGGGGGAGGGAGGATGCAGTCTGCTATGAATCCCTCCCCAGGAAAATATGCTGACCCCTCCTTGAAGCGAAGCCGTGGTGACAAATTTCAAGGTACAAGCTGAGCACCCCTAAACCAAAAATCCAAAATGCTCTAAAACCCAGAAATTTGAGTCCCAAAACCATACTCAAAGTTTCACCCTTTGAGGTCTTTCACATTTTGGAATTTTGCACTAATGATGCTCATTCGTAAAGCTCTGAAAAACTAAAATCTGAAGCATCTTTGGCAATAGGTATTGCGGATAAAGGATACAAAGGTAAAAGAATAGCTAGGCTTATAATAACACGCTGTGAAAGGGTCTTAGGGAGTCCACTTCACAGTCTTTGCAGGAGATAAAACACAAGCAAAATAAACCACTCCATTTATGCTAACACCAACAGTGGTAATAATATCTAATACCTATTGAGGGCATCATACTAATTATCTCAGAGGCACTGGAACATTTAATTTTATTGCCCACTGTAGAACTCTTTTTTTGGACAGGGTTCTGGTACGTAGCAAGGCTGGCCTTAAAGTCACTATGTATCCAGGCTGGCCCTGAACTTGTGGCAATCCTCCTGCCTCAGCCCCCCGAGTGCTGGGATTACAGGCATGTGCCACCATACCCGGTTATATAGGATTTCTTAAGTCCAACTTATAGACCTGGAGACCCCATCTTAGAGTTTAGAAACCTACCTAAGGCCATACAGCTACTCAGCTGCAGGGTAGAATTTAAATACAGAGAACACACTCCACAGCATGATGTAACTCCTACACTAGAATGCCTCCATTAAAACTGTCAGTAAGCCAAATACTCTGACACACAAATCTTCATATGAATTATTCCACCACTGAATTTCTGCTTATTTCACTTGATTTAGTAAGAACTAAGTGTTGAACTGTGAGGCTTCACACCTGCCTGTAATCCCAGCACTCTGGGAGGCTGAGGCAGGAGTACCACATATTCACCCAGCCTGGGCCACTTAGTGACTTAGCAACACCGTGTCTCAAGAAAAAGACAGAGATATATGAGATATAACCAGGTATACAAAGGCCCTGGGTTCAATCTCCAGTACTAACAAACAAAGAAAGTACAACACATAGAACGGAAGTTGAAGGATCTCAATAATGGTCTGATGGAGGGAAGTATTCTGTACTGCTGTCTCAAAACACATACTGAAGAGTATCAAGAAAACCTGTGCATGGCCAGGCATGGTGGCGCACACCTGTAATCCCAGCACTTAGGAGGCTGAGGCAGGAGGACAACCACACATTCGAAGCCAGCCTGGGCTACACAATGAGTTTAAAGCCAGCCTGAAGTACGTGTCGAGGCCCTGTCTCAAAACACCTGTGCACGTGGCCAGAGACGCCACACCTTTTAGCTAATACTGAAAGGTGCGCGTAGGTGGCCATCACCTGCGCAGACCAGCACATACCTGCGGTACCTGGGACGGTAAGTGGGGTTCCGATGTACCGGACCCTGAAGCTGGGCTCCCTCAGGGACCCCGTCCTTCAGCTCTCCAATCTCACCGGCCTGCAGAGGGAGAGGAGAGCTGGAAATGAGTGATGTGGCACAGGACATGGGAGGTAAAGAGCACACAGAACCACTTTTTACAACTACAAAATACAAGTGTTTCATTACAAAGCTGGGCACCTCAGCTACAATGATGAACCACTTACCTGACTACCTAAACCTCCACGAATGACAGGAAGGAAAGAAAAGCTCAGCCCAGCTAGAACAGCCTTCCACTTCATCCCAGAAAATCCAATCTTACTAACGTAGCTTCTGTTTTGTTTTCTTGAGACATGACCCCACTACGTATTTCAGGCTGGCCTTGAACTCACTCTGCTATCCTAGGCTGGCCTCAAACTCATGGCGATCCTCCTGTCTCAGCCTTCCAAGTGCTGGAATCACAGGGGTGTGGCACCACACCCAGCAACACTTTAAAATCTGACGTGTTCAATGTACAAGGAAATGTAATAGTACGTTTACTATATATCGGGAAATGAGATTTTCCCAACTGTTTGAAACTCAGACCCATAACTCTACGAACTAGTCTCTTCTCAATCCCACTGGGGATTTCTACAAAGGTTCGCCCAAGCCTTACCCGTGGGCTGGGGGCGGAGCTCAGTGTTACAAGTGGTTGCTTAGCATGGTCAAGGCCCCGGTTCAAAATCCAGCAAGGAAAGAAAAAGAAGAAAGCAACACAAAACACATCTTTGCCTCTACTTTCTTCCTTTCAGTTTTTTTTTTTCATCTGTTTATGCTAAGTATAGAGTTTAAGAAGAAAGAAAACCTGGATGACTATAAATGTATTTTAACCTAGGAGAATTAAAATTAATTTATTGGACAACTTTCAGGAAGAAAAACTAAAAACAAACAAAAAGCCCACCAAGAAGCTCGATCAATAAGCACATCTCACCTGTTTCTTCTCAAAACTAGCACCCTGGGGTGTGCTACAGTGCCAAACACTGCCCTCTGCATTTCACCAGGAAAAAAAAAGAAGCAGGCGGAAGGAAATCTGCACCACGCCACCTTTCTGCCACCCACGCTGCCTGCCTTTGCTTTATTCCCTCAGACCACGCGGGATGAGTGTCACGCTCACACCCAGGCCGAGCCTCTCCTCACCGCCTCTCCTTTGCCATACATTATTCTTTCCCTTCTCCACTTGGCTTCCATGAAGACACAGACATGCTGAAGTAGCACCCATCTCTTTCATTTTTTTAATTTCAAAATACACACAAACGTAAGACAAGTCAAAGGATAGGACCTGAGCCCCAGACCTCATTCAAATAACAACTTTCACAGCCAAAGGGCCCATGTGGAATCTTCCGTCTGGAAGACTGCAACAATCGTGATTTGGCAAGCGTGACCTTGACACATGGAAAAGCACTGGCCAGTTACTCCATAAAATATCCCACAATCCGAGGTGTTTGGTGCGTCCTAAAGTGTAGTTCCCGCATCTGACAAGAAATCACAGAAGCTGCACTGCACTCCTCTCGCTGCCTCCTGTGAGGGGGCGCTCGGCTTCGATCCCTACCGTGATTTGACAGTGAAGCGGTGTTGCCCAGCTCCCTCACTGATGCCTACTCTTCCCTCTTTGTAGTTAGTGAGGATTCTGTAAGTATACACCTCCAATGTCTGCGAACATCCTGTTACTCACTGAATTTCTCCGTATGTCCATTTATTTATTTGTATCTGAAGGACTCAGGGTTTTCTACTTTCTTCAATGAGTGACAGTCTGTTACCATCACTACTGGCCAGTGGGAACCCCTCATGCCGGTTCCTGTCCTCTTGCCATGTCCCCAACATTCTGAGTAACTTCCTTGCTTTCTGGCACAAGATATTCCTGGCTCACACTATATTTTCTCTGCCCCAATCCTGAAATCTGCTATTTTTCCAAAGCCATTATACCGGGGCATGGTACTGGGCCAGGTATGCTCAGTGCTGGCGAGGCATCTCTGCTTGGGGGCCCTCTCAGTTGACACGAGCCGGGTGTGGTGGCACAGGCCTGAATCCCAGCACTCAGGAGACTGAGGCAGGAGGATTGCTGTGTGTAGATAGTGTAGCCTGGGCTACATAAGTGAGTTCAAGAGAAGCCTGCACTGCACAGTGAGATCCTGTCTAAAAAAAACAAATGCAAGAAAGGCAGGCGCGTGCACACATATACACACCTACAGAGGTAGGTGGATACATGTGTGTCTATATTTGCATACATGGGGGGTGGGCAGGGCAAATCCAGCCACCCACCTTGATCTACCACAACTAATGTCTTCAGAAGTAACCATAGGGGAGATTGGGGGTGAAGGAGTCTGGGGCACACTCGCTACTGTAAAAAGCAAATCAAATCAAACAACAATCTCAACCTGATCTTACCTTTTCCCCCAGAGATGACCCCACTTCTCTCCGCTCCCTCAGACAATCCCCACAAAGGAAAAACAGCCCTATCCCTGGCACCGCCAGAAAAACCTCCTCGAAGGGGCACCTCATTTCTCTTCCCACTCATCCTCCCAATCAACTTCTCACCACAATGCCGAGTGACCCCCGGTTACGAGCCCAGTCATCCTCACTTCTTCCGTTCACTGGACAGCATTTAACCTTCCCTGCCTTACACACATCCTCCCTCATGCTCGCTCCTTACCACTGTCCTTCACCAGACAATCCTCTTCTCCTGGTCTCTAAGTGTGATGTCCCAGAACTCAAGCCTATGGTCACTTTCCATTTCCGTTTATACTACAGTTCAACTCATCCGCCCTGTGGCTGTAAATGTCACATTTTCTAACTCCGAAGTTACCCCCGTGGTCCTGTGTCTCCCATCAGCCCTTGTACACGCCACCCCTTTGCCACTCATGAACTATGCTTCTTGGCACCAAAAGTCTCTCTCCTTGGCTCCATTCATTTACATCTGTTCTCAAATATCACCATACCAGCTGAGTGTGGCACTGCATGCCTATAATCCTACCACTCAGGAGGCTGGGGCAGGTGGGTTGCTGAGTGTTTGAGGCCCAGCGTGGGCTACAAAGTGAGTTCAAAGTCAGCCTGAACTGAATGGTAAAACCTTGCAAAAAAAAAAAAAAAATCAAATATCACCATACCTAAAATTCTACCTTCATTCCTCCACCTCCTATTACCACTGACTCGGCTTTATTTTTCTGCCAATTTGACATCTCCACTGAAGGTAAAGGGGGAAAAAACTTTCTAAATTTTTTTCAACTTCCTCCCCCAACTCAAATTTTCAGTCTCTCTCTGTGTGAGGCAGGGCCCCACAATGTAGCCTAGACTGGCCTCCAATGTGCAGAGATCCTCCTGCTTCAGCATCCCCAATGCTGACATCACAGACATGCGTTATCACACTTGGCTTTCCTCTTATTTTTTACATCCAAAAACCACAGAGGAATAGTTAACTTCTCAGACTACATACTCACATAGTCAAATGTGCCATTTTTATGTTTAAACATTTCCCAAACTTGAGCACCCACCTTGCTGACTGCTCTCAAATCCTCCCCTGGACCACCTACCTGTCCGCTGGGAAAGCAGTCCTTAGTATCTTGTACCAACAACCTTAAAGCAGCCTAATTATAGGAAAACGGCTTTCAAAATTTTCATTCTTTGCTGCTGATTTGGCTTATGGGGACTTCTAAGTCTCTCCACATGCAAACATGACAGCATGGGTTAAAAAGCTTCTAAGGGAAAACTTAAGACTTAACCGTGCTGTTACTGCCAACCCAGAATGGGCAAGAAAGTCAGCCTGCATTCAAGACAACTATGTGCAGCTAGGGTGTGAGACTGTGAACCTATGTTCACGTGGCTTTAACCTGGCTTCTGTGAACGACATCCCAAAAGCACCGGGCCTTCAACTTGTAAGGGAAACACATTGTTTTAGAAGATATGGGAAAGAATCACTATGCTTTCAGAAAATGTAACCCAGTATATATGGTAAATAATAAGCCTGCTTATCTCAGGAAAGCATTACTGAAAGTAACCCTGTACCACAATCTCACATTTGTTCTGCCCATTTCCTAGAACCCTCAGGTGCTGCCTTAAAGAAACCCACTCTGCCTTGTGTACCCAGCATCTCCATATATTAACTCTGGCCATCATTTTTAGCACATCTGTCAGGGGCAGCTGCTGAAGAGTAGAAAGGAGAAAAACAAGAAGCGATGTAGAAGGAACATTCACGCAGGATGCGAGAGAAGTATAGCAGAGAACAGCCTGAACGTAATATTCGGTCAGAGCACTTTAAGGGGCCCAAGGATAGGAATCAGCAAAACATTGCAGCTAGTGATTAAAAAAAATTAATAAATAATAATATATTCCTCCTTTTCCAATTGCAAAATTGGTGTGAGGCTGATTAATAACAAATTTTACAACAGCTCTACTAGGATTTTGCAGTAAAAAAGAAAATAAGCAGGCAACAATGTCCATTTTATGTTAGTTTTCCTTAACAATGAGCACCATCTCATGGAAACGCAGTACTTAATTCATGTTTTGTACACTGCAGTCACTAGGCCACACCCTTTAGATTTAACTTAACAGCCATAACCCTTTCTTTCGTGCAGGCATTTAATGCTCCCATTTTCAAGATGCACAAATTAATCTCGGGAAGCCTTGGTTTTCTCAAAACCTCACAGATTGCAAGTAGCACACAGAATTCAAAGCCAGCCCTGTGTGACTTTGACTCCAAGCTCTTACACGAGCCACTGATCTCACAACTTCTTTAGTCCTCTGCAAGCTGGAAACACCCCCTGCCTACTGTAGGCCGGCTCCTATAGCTGTGCTTCCGCAGTGCTTCTAGAATAGAATGACTGCTCTGTAAAAGCCCACTAAAGGTCTGCCCTAGGCTCCTGTTTGGTTTCCGGCAGCTGGTGTTGGAGGAGGAAGAGGAGGAGCAGGAGGAGAAGTGGAGGAGGCAGAGGAGGACGGAGGGTGAGGGCCGCTCAGGAGAAGTCCAGGTGCAAGGTTACCTGCGTTCTGCTGGGCTGGGGAAAGACCCGAGGGCGGCGGTCAAAGGTCTGTCCCACGTGGTACGGCGGGAAGCGCCGCTGCCGGAACTGAGGGTAAAACTGGGGGTGGCGCAGCTGCCTCCGGGCCCCCGAGAACTGCCCATCAGCCGCGGGGGGCTCAAATCCTTCACTGCTGCCGCTCCCTTCCTCCTCCTCCTCCCCAGCGTACTAGCGAAGCAAAGAAACAGAGATTCAGAAGTCCAGCCAGGGAGGACACCGAATAAAGAACACCATTAGGTCGGATGAGTATCACCAAAAGAAAAATGAACTCCCAGAGCAACGATGTCCTTTGGCAAACAGACAAAATGTATTTAACCCAGGTCCTCATGTGATTTCTGGGGTAAATGACATTGTGATTCAAGTAGATCTGTGCAGATCAAACACCAAGCAGCAGAAAAGCAAAAGCGACCTATACCAAATGTGAGTCATCGCATTAGAAGTGGTGAGTCTCACTGGAGCAACCACCCACGGGCTCTCTGTGAGGCAGAGCACCGAGCACCTCCGGGTGGAGCTCCCAACATTTACTGTCCACCAAGGGAAGACTTGGGGCCATGCCCAAAAAAAATATATTCTATGATGTTATCAGCATGTGAGACCTAACCTTTTACAGCAGTTCTCAAAATGTGGACTGGGTCTCGAAACCCAAGTACTGTTTCCCAGAATCCAAGTACTGTTTCCCATGATGCTTCTGAGGTGCTGCTTGCCTGCTGTGTCCTCTCTGGGTCGCTCAGTAGACTAAACCACCCGAGGGTTTGAGAACTCAACCATCTTCTACTGCACCAAAGAAAGGTGCACAAGTACAAAGCAATACCACTTACCCAGTATAAATAGCTTTTTTCATACATTTATGTTGACAGGAGTCACTTTAAAACAGATATACTTTACATTTCTTTTACTTAATAGACATAAATATACCCTCTAGGAGCCCTCAATAATAGCTAAGCATAAAAATGCATCCAAAAACTAAACAGTTTGAGAACCAATGACCTCTATGGCAGGACTCATCGTAACATTTTAACTGTATTTCCTAATACAATTCATGTAGGGTCAGGATTAACCACTTCTAAATACAGACCTCATTAACAGAGGGAATTAATAACTCATTTTAAATCATTCCATATATTCAAACTATATCACGTATCACTATCTTATATTTTAACAAATTATAACTAGCAAACATCTATCAAAGATTTGTGATTTCAAATTTTACTCTATCAGGAATATCAGAAATCAGAAGTAATTTTTATGACAGTCATTTTAAAAATGACTATGCTAGGCACATGTAACTCCCCTCCACAATGAATGTGAACATTACGAGATGCAAATATGTACAAATAAAAATTTAAACTGATGCAAGTACACGCTAATAAAAAGTAAAAATTTAAAAAAAAAATGAATCAGGCAGGCATAGTAGCATACACCTCTCATCCCAGCTACTGGAGAGCTTGAGGCAGGAGGACTCCCAAGTTTGATCCCTGCTTGGGTAACTCAGGGAGGCGCTGTCACAAATTAATTTAAATAGCTCAACTGAGAAGGCCCTTTGCTCACCTTCCAGTATTGCACACCCCATGCAAGTGCACGTGCACACGCACACACACCCCAAAATAGGAAGTGCAGGACAGTGTAAACTGTAAGTTACACCTGTATCCTCTCATCTTTATGAAGCTAAATATTTGATTAAGAATTTTGCAAGACAATAATGACGACATCATCATTGCTGACCATATTCTTTTGCCTCAACCAGCTGGTAGCACTTAGATATTACAATAGAAAGCTCCATTTACGTACACCTTAACCTGAAGAGTTTTGAAAAAAAAAAAAAAAATTATAAATATCTTTCCCAGGTCTCAGAGGGAAAAGTCTTCAAGGAAAACTTTTTATCCAGCCAGGCATGGTGATGCATGCCTATAATCCCAGCACTGGGAAATTGAATCACTGTGAGTTTGAGGCCAGCCTGGACTACAAAGGGAGGTCAAGGCCAGCCTGAACTGCATCATAGTGAAACTCTTGTCTCAAAAAAGACAAAGAATATTTTTACTGAAGATTTTCCTATTTTAACTTGTGAACTGACCTCACAGTCAAATTAATCACAGCTTGAGCTCTATAAATTGAATAAACTTAAGAACTAGTAGGGATCTGCTACAACGGCTCATCTCTACCCCCACCCTTCATAGCTCATTATTAAAAATCTAGTAAGTCAAGGAAGGGTCAGAAAAATAGATGAGATGTTCTAAAGAATGATAAAATCAATTTGGGCAGGGTGTAAAGATAACAGACTAAGGGGTAAAACCATGTACCTAAGCAGAAAAATATAAATCTCTGAGCATAGACAAAAATCATTCTCAAGCCGCAGATACTTTATTCTGAGACTTTTCAAAAATGTTTCTTCTCATGACAATATGTGGTTACCATCCTACTGGTTTTTTTCTTTTTGTTATACTGGAGATTGAACCCAGGGCACCACACTCAGCTATTTATCTCCAACCTATTCATTTTTTTATTCTGAGACAGGGTCTCACTAAATTCCCCAGGCTGGGCTGGAAATTTATAACCCTCCTGTCTCAGCCTCTCAAGTGCTGGCATTACAGGCCTGTGCTACTACCATGCCCAGCTGGTAGCTACCACCCGGGACTCACAGAGGATCCCGAGTTTTATTCCTGGTTCTAACGCTAAACACATCAAAAATCTAGGTAATTTTGTCCTCTTGTTAATTCAAGTCTAACATAATCCTCACAAGCACAAACAGTTCACTGTGTCTGCCTCAGGAATATTCCTTTAAGGTGAGCTGCTTAAGCAAAAGCTCTAGCCAGACAGGGCTTATAAATTTCTTCATCTGGATTGGGACCAAACTACAGAACTAAAGGTCTGAGAATTACTGCTTCTTTACTTTGAAACAGTAGGAAAATGCTACTCCACTGAGGTGAATTTTTTAATCCGTCTGGGGCCAGCACTTTACCTACCGCAATTCTCTAGCAATTCCTGGCTCACTCTTGCCAACCGCTGTTTCCGAGGCCAACAGCGTTAGTGCCAAGGGAGGAAACAACAGGTTGAAGCCAGTGTGCCAGTGAGTGCCACATGCAAAGTTCTGGCCAGGTAAAGAGCCAAACAAAGACTGAGGCTTTTTACCAACCTTGGCACCACCTATCTTAATGAAGTCTCCTTGCTACAAGACAAATAAATGTCAGGAACTCACAGCCATTGCCGCCTCACAGATACAACTTCTTCTGGCTGGAGAGGTGGCAAAGAGACCAGTGGCTATGGATAGTTTCTAAGCGCTAAAAATTTTCCTTTAAAAAAAATAATCACTTGTCCTGTCTCTGGAAAAGAGGGGAATTTTCTGGTCTGGGTACACACACTTCATTTTAGACATGAAAATATTCCCAGCCACTAGTCAGCAAGAGAGACCACCTACACTGCGGGGAGGCCCACGGCGCCGGCCGTAGTAGCCACGCCGGTAACGGCGGCGATCAGCAGCATAGCGGCTCCCTTCCACCGGGACTCCATCAGGGCCGGTCACATTGGCCGCTTCAGCACCCTGCGAAAAGAAAGGAAAAAATACGGATGACCTCCAGACAAGCTCATTCCCCTCAAACCACAGCGTTGGGCAGCTAGCGTCTCAGAATGGCTGGACACAATAAAAATTCCTACCATGAGCTCAGAAACAGACTCAAGTTCTACAAGGGGATGAAAGTGCTTAATGTGCTGATTGAAATGTATCCAGCTGGCTAAATCCTGCCTTCTTGTCTGGTTATGCCAAGTAAAAGCTATGTGTATCTCTTCAGAGAATATAAAGTGGTCAAAATACAACAGAACTGGAAAGCAGAAGTAGTAACGTGAGACCAGGAAGAGTATTTCTCAGTGGAAGAGAACTGAGATGCTAACCTTCCTAGATTATGTTTAAACCTATGTCATCGTAAGAGGTACCTCGAGTCCCTACAAGTGGCCTCCTGTAGCTCTGTCCAGAAGCCAGGTGAGGGTGAAACTTTTCCCTCGGCAACAATAGGGGAAAAGGGTCCTTCGTTTTGTAACACAGTCTCCACACGTATTCCCTCTTTAAGTCTTCCATTATCCTTGAAACAAACTTAAGGGTTCTTATTCTCAAATGGACAAATGGGTAAAATAATGCTTCAGTCAGGTATGGTGGCACAGGCCTGTAACCCCAACACTCAGGAGGCAGAGCAAAAGGATCACCACAAGTTCAAAAGGCCAGACTGGGCTACACAGTGAGTTCAAGCACAGCCTGAATCACATAATGAGATCCTAGCTCACGAAAGTAAATTAAAATAAAATAAAATAATGCTTCCAAAATCTAATAGCTAGGCGTGGTGCTGCACACCTGTAATTCCACCACCTGGGAGGCTGAGGCAGGGGAATCACTGAGTTTGAGTCTAGCCTGG
>NW_004955413.1:7086800-7095777 GCF_000276665.1 Chinchilla lanigera | reverse complement strand
AAAAAAAAAAAAAAAAAAAAAAACCAAAATCTAAGAACATAGTGGAACAAAAGAGATTCAAAACAGTCAATTTGTAAAACCTCAGGTTCTGAAAGCATGCAGAAGGAAACACAATCAAAACAAAAATGTAAACCCTGACTGTATCAAAGGTCATTACAGAGCATCTGTTGCTGCGATGTGCAACTTCAGAGGTCTGGAAAACGGACCCCCGGGGGTGGGGGCACACTGTTACAGAGAACCACCTCTGTGTCAAATGAAACAGTGTTTTTATTTTAAAAGGGAACAGCTTGAGGGATGAGAGGGCAAGGGAAATACAAAGGACTGAAGTATGTTGTATGCACGTGTGAATACGCATATAAATATGAAAATGAAACCCCAAATCTTGTGTATCTAATGTGCATTAATGAAAAAACAGAACAGAACAAAACGAAAGTGTGAGAGCTGTTAAGAATACAGACACTGACTCTGCAAACTTGAGAGCCTGCCTCCAAGTAAGAAATAAAGGGCTGAGGACGAACCTCAGTGTAAATGCCGGGTTCAAACCCCACTACTATGCAGAACTAAAGAAAGACCCTGGGATGATATCTCAATGCAAAGAGAAGTGTATGGGACTTAATCAGTCCCTCGGTCTATAACTCAGCTGAAATGACTGTCTACCCTGGCAGTTATACCACACGCTGAGAGTTTTTTGAGGGGGGCGGTTGTTGAGATAAGGAGAGTTCCACTTTTTTTTCAGACCATCTCAAACTCTCAAGTGATCCTGCCTCAGCCTCCCAAGTGCTCTGATTGTAGGTGTGTGGACCACACCAGGCACCATATGCAGTTTTAAGTGGTTTTAATCTTAAGTCCACATGCTTTTACTGATACCTTAACAGACCAATGAAACCAAAACATAAGGGCATTAATATTATATATCCACATAATGGCATGGGACAATTCTGTAGGTATTCTTCAAGATGAGTCATCAGCTTTCTCGGCCGAACACTTCTGAAGAGCTCTCAGACAGTCTATCAAGATGCCTTCAGCTCTTCAAAATCCAAGCTCAAAGAGAAAGCAGTGAGTTTATTCAATAGGAATCTCCCTTTATTAAGAATGAAGCCAGGCATGGTGGTGCACGTCTGTAATCCCAGCACTTGGGAGGCTGAGGCAAGAGGATCGTTCTGAGTTCAAGACCAGCCCAGGCTACAAAGTGAGCTCAAGGCCACCCTGAACTGCACAGTGAGACCCTCTCTCAAAAAGACAAAAAAAAAGAATGAAATACTCTTAGTTGTGTACTATTTCTAAGCAGAAATGTCTACGAATCAGTGTGAAAATTTTATTGAAAGAAGTCTGCTCGAAAGCAGCTTTTATCTATTGTTCTGGGGTTTTTTTGTTTTTTGTTTTTTTGAGACAGGGTCTCACTATGTAGTTCAGCCTGGCCTTGCTTGAATTCACTATGTAATCCAGACTGGCCTGCAACTTGCAGTGATCCTCCTGCCTCAGCCTCGCAAGTGCTGGAATTACAGGCATGCGCCTGCCACTACACCCAGTTTTATCTGTATTTAATGCCTTAACACAGTTCACTTTTCATAGTTGGTGCCAAAATAAAACTGATCTCTTTCAATTTTGAGAAACTAGCTTTTCCATAATTAAAGTTTATCATTTAATAAATGAAAAATGGAGAAATTATACATAAAGGAAAAAAAAAATTCAAAGAATATTTACAATCCCATTTTAAAAAAACCAAGGATACTTCTACCTAAAAGTTACTTCCTCTTATCACAGAGAAGCAGTCTGGAGTAGGGCTGAGGGCTGCTGCTTACACAGAAGTGCAAAGCGACACACTTGGCTGCCCGGCCACCATTTCTCACCTTTTCCCCTTCGACCACATCAAACTCCACCGTTTCTCCGTCTCCCACGCTGCGCAGATACTTCCGAGGGTTATTCTTCTTGATGGCGGTCTACCAAGGAAACACAACTCTATCTCAGGTATAGACCTCGACCCCGGCCAATACTGCAGTGACCTCACTGCTGTCAAGTGGACGGCAGTGAACCCGAAGAAAGTATTCGCCTATCACTGCTTTCCCATCAGCACCCTCCCACAGACCAATTATCTCCCGAACAACAAAACACAACAAAACGAAACAAATAACGAATGCTGTACAAGGACAGGCCACACTACTTCTGGGACTGTGCTATCTTCAAGCTTCATCTTGAGAGTGAGAAATAGTTACTACAGACTTGCTCTACTCTGATCACTTAGTTCCTGATAGCGATAGCTACGTCAAACTACCGGGCTTCTAAAATTCAGATTGTAGCTCTATCGGCAAAGGAAGAAAACAGCTTTATTGGATTTTTACACCTAAAAACATCCATTTAAGCAACTACTAACTTCAAAGTCATTTTTGAGCGGGGCTTGGTGGCCAACACCTGTAATCCCAGCACTTGGGAGGCTGAGGCAGGAGGACTGCTGCGAGTTCGAGGTCAGCCTGAACTACATAGTGAGACCCTGTTTCAAAAAACAAACAAAAAAAGAATTTTGTAACATAGGTTGCAGGGTGGATGATAAACAGAAAAAGGAATTTTAAAACTACCAAGGGGAGCTCAAGGCCAACCTGAACTGCATAGCAAGACCCTGTCTCAAAAAGACACAAAAAACCAAACCAAACCAAAACTACCAAGGGGACAAATAGTTCTGATAGAGTAAGCAGGATGAGCTCAGGAATCAAAACATACTAGTGCTGGGTGTGGTAGCACACACCTATAATCCCAATTATTGGGAAAGCTGAGGTAAAAGGATCACAAACTCAAGGCCTACTTTGGCAATTTAGCAAAACTATCTCAAAATAAAAATTAAAAAAGGGCTGGGGATGTAGTCCCATGTGGAGGGCTTGCCTAGCAAGTGTGAGCCCCTGGGCTGAACACCCAGTACTGAAAAAAAACAGTAAGATAATCTGGCCTCTCTCCTGCCATCCCATTCTTACAGTTAAGGTGACACAAGGGGTTTATCTGAATTTGCAGGAGAACAGCCCTACAGGAGGAGACGAGAGAGAAAATCCATATCCCTGTGCTTTATCTGCGTGATATTTATTCAACATGATTCCCTTTATACCATTCACATTCCAACTGACAAGTTTTCTAATGATACATTAAAGGCATAACAACACATTAAAAGATTAACAAAGATGCTATCCGCTCATGAAAAAGCGTTTCTCTTTTCCAGTCAAGGGAAGGGAGAGAGTAACTCCTGCAGCGATTTCCCTTTCCCTGGCTGGCATCTCCTAAACAGTTAAAGGGGCTCTGAGTTTGTATGGAAGTAGGTCAGCCTTACTTTATAAAGCGATTAGGCCCGTGTAATCCAGCCCTTCCCTACTCTGAGTAGGAGGGAGAGAAAAATAAAAGAGGGAGCCAGCAGGGCAGAGGCCTCGCCCACGGAGGAAGAGGCAGCTCAGGACAGGATGTGTGCGCAAGCAGTGGCCCGGACAGCCAGCCTCTCCAAACAGCCCCTCCCTGCCGCCCGGCCCTCTTTCCTGTTAGACCGGGCAGGCCTCGGCACACTGCAGTGACTCACTCACCGCCCCAGCTCCCGGGGCTGGAAGCAGGTCAGACTCACAGCCTAGCCTCACCGCCGTAAGGCGGCCACCACTGTAGGAACCCTCTACTCCAGCGGGCGCTGCCCCCAGCAGCCTGGTGACCCCCGGAAGTCATGAGTGGACCTTAGAGAGCCCTGCACCGCAATTAAAAGTCAAATGATCTCCATGCACTAGAATTCTACATGCAGTAGAAAGGCATCCGGTCAAGCAGAAATATAAAGGATAAATACCACAAGCAGAGGCAGCTTTTCAGATGTTCTTTATCTCCAGCCCCCAAAAGCCACCTCAACACACACACAAAACCGGACGGAAAACCCAAAGAGAAAACCAGATGCTGTTTGAACAAAGCTCTGCAGGCAAACACGCTGCTGGCCTTAGTACCTGCTGCTGTGAATATCCTTGCGGTCACTCACTAAAAACACACCTATTTTAGGCAGCTCAGAAAACCACATGTACAAAAAGAATGGGGCAGACAGATGTAACTTCTCTTAACCTGTTTTTCAAAGCAATCAATTTAGGATACATAATAATAAAAGGCTGACCAGGTACAGAAAGACAAGACACCCGCAGCTGAGAAACTCATCTTCGATATCGAACCCATTTTTTATTTCTTTCCAGTGTGTTTTAATGGAAGGGACTGTGGGTGTTTTGACCTGGACGTGTGCTGAGCAATCCTCACTTTCACAGGAGGGAGGGCGATCGGGGCAGGGACAGCTTTCCCAAGGCGTAGGTCCATCCCCAAAGGGCCTGCCTCCCTGTGCTGTTCACTTCAGGGAGAGGACATTTAACCAGTGCGCACCTAGGCAAAAGCCAGCTGCTACACAGGAGCCCTGAGGTTGGAGAAAAAAGGATGCTGAGAAAATGAGGAAAATGAAATTTTTCTAAGGACTCAGAAGCCTCAAAAAAAAAAAGAAGTGAGCTCTTGGTGGAAAGAAAAGAAATCAAGAAGCCATCACGAAAAGTTTAAAATACAATAATGAATGCACAGGTCTCACTTTGGGGAAAGAACACTGCACAGACATCTCATCCAGTGAAATGTGACATTTATAAGCCTTCTTACCTGATGTACAAACACGTCTTCTTTGGTGTCATTTCTGTTGGGAGATGAAAAACTCAGTTAAAGGTACTAAATGGGTACAGAAACTTAAAAGAACAGATGTGTTAAGAATTTAGCTTTCAAGATCTAAAAATACAACATAAATTTTTGTTTATCCTCTAAACTCCATTGAGACACCTAACATCCATCCTCATTAAAAACCTGTAACTCGACAAGACACAAGACACCTACCTTATTCCCCGGGTTACCACAATGCTTAAGATAGGATTTAATATACAGAAACACCCCTTTCTTCGCGGGTGTCTTTCTAAATCACATGGTATGTAATCAGAGCCCTAGATTTTCCTCCCAGCAAAAGCAAAGCAAGACAGCTAAAAGGCAGGGCACAGCTGTGAACTAAGCTCTTCTTACACTGAAACCTAAAACAGCCATCTCTCTACCCCACCCTCCCAAAACAGACAAGGAACCAACTGGAACTTGTCAGGAGGAAAGCAGAGAAAACGATAACATCCTGAGAAAACACCCTCGTTCTCCCTAGGGTTTGCAGCTGCCCGAGTTCCTATATGGGAAGGAGCTATCCCCACAGCTTAGAGAAAGCACTGTTTTCCTCACAGGACTTGGGCCAGACAAGGGCCACAGATCCAGCTCCAGGAGTCGTTAGTGTGACCTTACGAAAGTTGCTTAACCAGTACCAGACTTCATTTCTCCTTCTGTGAAGTTATGGGTACGGACTCATTTATCCCAGGGCTCTTCCCGTTGCTCATTGTATATTTAGCTACCCTCTTCTTTCTTTTCATGATTAGATTAGGAAATCAGTCTATTTATTAGAGTTCTACAAATTATTTTAATATTTAATGACCATTAGCTTAGACAGAATATTTACAGTGCTTAGAAATCTTCCAACTCACATAACCCAGTAATAAAGTATGGTAAAGAATTTATTATAACTGCTGGTGCCACAGCACAAACACAAATTAAAACCACGCAGACATACACATACCGATTTATAAATCCATATCCATTTCTGACGTTGAACCACTTAACAGTGCCAAGGACTTTGGTGGCTGAAATAGGATTAAGCAGACAAATTAGTATCTTGACCTACAAAGAGATAAAGCTCATACCACTAAGGTCTTTATAACATTATACAGAACCTAAACCTACCTGAGTGAACCATTAATAGCTTAATTTCAAAATCAATTAGGAAAAGAAAATGGAGCAAATGAAGATATCATAAAGAGCTACTCTGTAGAAGATTACACCTTTTCTTTGAAACTTTTCATTAAAGTTATAAACCAAGTTCATAATGGAGAAACACTTGAAAAAAGCTGCTGGCTAAAGATTCATGTTTCAGCTGACACGGTGGCACATGCCTGTGATCCCAGCACTCAGGAGGCTGAAGCAGGAGGATCACCATGAGTTGGAAGCCCATCTGGGCTACATAACTAAGTTCAAGGCCAGCCTGAGCTACATGGTAAGGTCCTGTCTCCAAAAACAAAGAGGAAAGAATTTCACGTTTCCCACATTAACCCAGAAAACTTTCCTAACTACAAAAAGAGAAAAGTGTAGGTAGATCTACAACTGTCCACACATCATTTTCACACTGAACTACTAGGCAGACTTTCATAAGGAACAAAGTAGCTGCTTGCTAATTGCCAACCCTGAGTACCTACCAGGAGTCACAAGTACTAATAAAACTGAGGCCATCTCAGGCTGGTTCGGTACCCACCATCCTGAGACAGGGTGTCACAGGCCTTTTCAAGCCACAGTGACGACTCTGGCCTGTTTCATCACTGACCTTACCCTCTTCAGTTTGAGGGACCCAAATCTGGCATCTTCTAGGAAAGCCCCTCTTTAACTGGATCACTGGCTCTCCCTGATTAAGAGTAACCCATTCTGTCTCTCTACGTAACACAAAGTGTACAATCATTTCCAAGGAAGAACAGTAAGGCTCCAGTTTGTAAACTCAAAGCTAAAACAGCGAGTAAGACTTGCTCTGGCGTGGGCAGGGTTAGTTTTGAGTCTGGCTAGGCTGATGTGCTTCGGCAAGTCTTTTAGCTTTCTCTGCGGGAGGTAAGAATCCTGTATGTCTCCAGAGTCATTCAGCCCACATTAGCTATGCCTTCTCTAATCCTAACCAGAGGAGCGTATTTGCAACGGGAAGACCGAACACCCAGAATCTTTAGTCTGAGCCCATTCTAAAGGAAAAAAGCCTGAGATGTTTCGGATGTAAATATACAAAGAGGCCAGTTTTTGATAAATCATATGCACGTCAGTCACACATGATTGCAAGTAATACGCTTTCCTGTGCTTTTATTGGCCAAAAACTAATAAACTAGAAATAAAAGCACAGGAACTGTTTTTTAATGTCTAGCACGGCTGAAATAACCTTCTTTAGAAAGGCAACATGAACGGGGGTAAACATGAGAAGTAATTCTCAAGTCCAACTGTGGTCCAGGCTGAAAGCAGTTTTCATTCCCCATTGTGATGTTTTACTCCAAAATTACTTCTGGAGCCTTCATAGGCAAACATGAAAATTCATTCACGTTTTTGCCGTTTTTAAGACTCTAAACCCACTTCACAGCACTAAGGGGAAGGGACAAGGCTTTCATAATGTCCATTAGAACTCTGGTTTCACTCATGTAAACTCCTTTCCCTACACCGCGTGCTCTGAACTCAAGACCCATTTGAGAAAACTAGAATGAGAGGATCCAAGAGCAGGTATCCATTTCAGTCCACACTGTGTCTAGCACATTTTAGGCATCCATGTGTTTGCCTGGCAAGAGACAGGAGGTGGCAGAACACACTGGCCAGAGACAGCGCTGAACTGTCAAGTGAAGGCTGGTCTGCATTTTGAGAGTCTAAACTTAAGACTGGAAAGATGAAAGACTCACTCCTCACAGGCTCTGGGATGTACAGAACGGCAGTTGGTGATCGAACAGAGCAACCTTCATTTACATACTTATCTTTAAAGACAAAAGTCTACTTTTCTTATCTCCAAGATCAAGTGAAAACCAGCAACAGTTCCTCTATTCAAAAACCAGGTGTACAGGGTGGCACACACCTGTGATCCCAGCTCTGGAGACTCTGACAAGAAAGGTGCAAGGGTGAGTCCCGCCTGAACAACTTAAGAGACCCTGTCTCGGGAAGGAGGAAAAAAGCAGAGGTCTGTCTGGGGGAGAAGGCCTTGGGTTCGATCTCCCTGCACCACCAAAGTAATAGTATGTCATTAAGAATGCATCTTAATGCTGCTTGGGATAACAACATGAGCTTGTCTCATCTTACCTGGAAGGATTCCAAGAAACGCTTGGTGGAAACAATATCTCAACACAACATTCACCACATTCGAGCAACTTTCAGTCCAACAAAAAGTGGGCGTTACACTCAAGGTTTGGCAGGAACTGCAGGAACAAAGCAGGTCTCGCAAGGTGGGCCACCCCGAACCGATTACACTTCCTACTATTCCTTCAACTTTACAGCTAGCGGGGCGACGGCGCGGGGAGAACCAAACATATCCCCCCTCAAGCTAGTAAAATTTCCTCTTGAGCTCCCACTCCTGCTGTTCATTTTCCTGTTTCAAGGAGCGAACGATGGCGCGCACACCCTTGGAGAGCCCCCCGCCCCCCACTCGCTTCGCTGGCCTGTTTGAGAGTTCCCAGGGCGTTCCTGAAGATGAGGACACTAAAAATTAGGTGACAAAACCAACAATCACCAGGGACTCTTTCTAACCCGCCCCCCCAAAGCTGAACTTGTCACCTTCCGGCTTCCCTCCCTAAATGACAAGTCCCAAGGTAACCACGTTTTGTGCGAACGTCATCCCTACTTCCGACCAAGTTTGTTCAGCTGCCACCCCACGTGCGTTCCCACAGGCGGGCAGAGGGGCCCGCGCCGCGATTGGTGCACGCGCGGCTGCCAGCCCGGGCCGGCGAGGGAGGCGGCGCGAGCCGGAGCCCGGGTCCTCGGAGGCGCGGATTGCAACATCGCCCGCCGCATGTGGCCGGCGGGGCATGGCGCCTCCCCAAGCCCATGTGGGAAGGGCGTCGGGGACGGACACCTGAGCCTCGCCGGCGAAAGCCCTCCCACCCAACCCTCCCGTCTCCTCCGGCTCCTTCTCCTCCCCCCAAAGAAAAACTCTCCGCTCGCGGGTCCCCAGCGACCGCTCCAAAGCGCCGGATCCACGTGTCCGTCCTCCCCACACACGCCTGTGTGCCCCGCGCCCCATCGCCCGTCCTCTCCTCTTCCGACCCACGCGTCCCCCGCCCGCGTGCCCGCCCGGGTGACGAAGCGGGGACCCGGTCCAGCTCGCCGGCCGGGGACCCGAGGGGTGCACGGGCGCTGGGCGCAGGGC
>NW_004955413.1:7084573-7086270 GCF_000276665.1 Chinchilla lanigera | reverse complement strand
GCTCCGGCTGCGCGCGCTCGGCTCGGCGCGATCTTACTGCCCCGAAAATGGCCCCGCGCGAGTTTTTCTAGGCGGCCGGGAGGGAAGAGGGTGGGGAAACTTGGCTCCGGTGGGGCAGCGCGTTCATTAGCATTTAAAGGCGCCGGGTGCCCTTTCCCGCCCACCGCTCGGCGCGGAGCTGCGGCGCAGAGCAAAGCAAGGGCGCATGTGGCTTTGGGTTCCAGCCTGGAGCTCGGCGAGCAGCCCGGCTGCCGTCCCTTTGTGGGAGCGGAGCTGAGGGGCTCGCCTCCCCCAAACACCCTACACCTGCATCTGACCTTTGCGGGGGGTGAAATAGGACATCCCGGTTACCCCGCGCGCTCTCCCACACTGGGTATGAAACCCTTTGTACTCAGCCTTTACCAAGCACCAGAAAGTAGTCTTGATGCAGCCGTTCAAAACCAGAATAATAAGATATTAAGACTATGGCAATTTAGCCCTGAAAGGTGATTTACGCATAATTTCATCTATAACCCACAGGTGAGAACACTGAGGTCCAGACCTCAGAGAATGAATGTAAATTCACAGATTACACCAATCTAAACGCGACAGAGGAGCTCTCCCCATGTGGTTAATAGTGCACAGGAAAAAAATGAAATAAACCCTTATCCTACTTGATGCTCTCGTTGCTTCCCCCAGCTGGCGAAAGCTTGAGCAGCAGAGCCCTCTGAGCTCCAGGATGAGAGGTGGGAAGAAACACAGCCCCAGCAAACGTTCCCGGCGGGAGGGAAAAGAACACAGGGCCTTGCAGAATGAGCTGAGCCCTGTGCCCAAGGGCTGGCGGAATGCGGGGCTATCTGGCCGCTGGGGTTGAGACAGAGTAGGTATCAATTCTGGCGGGACTCTTTATTAACAGTTAACTCCAGACAGGAATTCAGTGTCCCAGAGGCAGCTTCCTCCTTTATGAGTTTCTGAAAGGTCCTGTGACAAGTAGATGAGGTTGTCATATGTGACTCTAGAGTGTCTCCAACGAAAAGCTCCCTGGCCCCCACTCCCGAACTATCTCATTTTTTTCCTGGAATTAAGGTGTGGCTGCCTGCCCATCCGGGAGCCTAGCTACCAAGCGCAGTTCATCTTAGTCTCTCGGCTGGTTAGCATGATAACGGGCGTAGGGTTGGAACGCAGTATATGTTTTCACAAAATGAAAACGAAAGAACAAATTCTTCTACATTCATGTAGTTCTCTAGTTCTCATCAGTAACATGAAACATCCTACCTCCTTGCGTTCTAATTGTATCCATGACAAACACAAATTTTGAAAAGTAAATTTTTAGGAAAAATAGCAAAACATTAAATTTCTGGATTTTTCCATGTCATTCGTATATATTTTAGAGGTCTCCAAGCCCCTAAATGTTAGATTCGTATTTTTGTTTTATTTTAATGTAAAATATACAGTAATATCACACAAATGTATACACCTAAAATGGTAGTATTACTCTAAACATAATTAAACTAATTCTGAAGTTTTAAAGATGACAGTCTTTGAAATCACAAGCATACTTTATTGCGATGAGGATGGCCATTTTCTTCTCCAGTAAAATGATTGTCCTTGCTATTTACCGTTGTGAAATGGATGCCGAGGGAAGGGAAGAAAATAACCTCTTCAAACTGGTTCAATAGTCAGGCCCTTTTTTTTTTTTTTTTTTTTTTTTTTTTTTT
>NW_004955413.1:7070619-7084473 GCF_000276665.1 Chinchilla lanigera | reverse complement strand
TGAACTCACTATGTAGCCCAGGCTGGCCTCAAACTCACAGTGATCCTCCTGCCTCAGCCTCGCAAGTGGTGGAATTACAGGTGTGCACCTCCATGCCTGGCAATAGTCAAGCGTTTTAAGAAAATAGTCAACCTTTGGAAAACAATTCTTAATGAACAGTTGTCTCCAGCCTCTCTTGCAGACCCTAATTACAGATGCACTCTGGGATTTCCTAGAATTTGTGCTGGAGTGGATCCCAAAAGGATTCATGATTTTCATCCAAAAGAAGCAGCTGCGAGTTCTAGGTTCTGTGCTCAACAAATCTAGGGAGAATTAGTGAGAACAAACATGCCTATGTTGTTTAATAATCAAACAAATAAGTTATTTGTGCACAGATGTACATAAATTCATTCTTTCCTTCACTCACTCACCGATTCACACGCTCATTCACATATTTGCCAAGTCCACACCATGTGCCAAAGTCCTAAATTACGTGTATCTATGGTTTATCATAACGACGCTTGCTCTAAGATTTTTGTATGATATAAGATATTCTCTCATTAGCATTGCTACTGTAAGAGTCAGTTCTTAAAATTGAGATTAACTGGACCAAAACAACAAAGAAGAGCCTAATCTAATTGCTGACAACAATCATCTTAAGCAATGACTTCAAAAGCCACTCTCCCTAGCATGAACAAAGTTAACACCTGCACAACTGCCGGGGAGCGGAAGGGAGGACAGCCGAGGGGCTCCGCTGGAGACCTCCAAGTCCAGCCCAGACCCAGTGGTGCTCAGGGTTTCTCCTAAGGAAGCCACAGGGGTCCTAAGAACTCTAGGAAGCTTTCAGCCTTTCTGGACGAGATGTAGGTTCTGTGATGCTGAAAGCTGATACAATTTAAAGAGCCCTCTTTGACAAATGTAGAAGTCTGATAGCAAACTTGCTAGGGCCACTGGCAGAGTATCGCAAAGGGTCCACGCCAGGGTCCATGTCCACGCAGGATGGGGGCCCAGAAGCTCGTCACCTTCAAGTCAGGTGCGGCACACCTGCACCAGCTGTCTCAGTCAGTAGCACAGATGCAACAGCTTCTCAGGCTCACCTGGAAGCAGCTGTGAGCCTCCATCTGCCCACACACCTCCCCGTGACTGACCAGAAATAACGCTCTCCTCCTCTTCGACTCTGTAGATCTGAAGAGAGTGGCCTTGCGTGACAGACTCCAACCTGGGACTATAAAGGGAGGGAGATGCTAGGAGATGCAGTTCCTGACTTTGAAGAGGCGAAGGATGATTCCAAGCTGACGTGAGATTATCCAGCTTCTCGCCCCAAGGAAGAGAATACTATGAACTGACTTAAGGAAGTTAAGGAGACTTCAGGCCGTTCCGGGGACTGGAGCTTCCAGCAAGGAAGCCTTGACACATTAGCATCTGCAGCTCGAGAGAGTGAAGCATTTGCCTACACCTGGTGCTGAAGCAACAAGGGCGGAGAAGAGTCAGCTCGAGTCACAAAGGGCCACGCAGAGAGTAAGAGTGTTTCCAGCAGTGTTCAGCGGGGAGGAGCCCTGACTGTTACATTCTGTGTGGCATTCACAATAACGCCGTCAGTCCACTTGTGCTCCCCATTAGGTGTTAGGACACCGTGCAGAACGAGACAGGAATGGCCCCTGTATTCAAGGATGCGAGCCCCAGTTACCAGACATATGTATAATTAAATTTTCTGGCAGCCATAGTTAGAAAAGAAAAAAAGAAAGAATAAGAGAGAACGAAAGAAAATTAATTTTGATACATTTTTCATAACCCAGAATACCCAAGATGTGTACTATCGTTTCTACATATAGAAATGACTAGTGAAGCCAGGCATGGTAGCATACAGCTGTAATCCCAGCACTATGTGAGACTGAAGCAGGAGAATCACATTTGAACCCAGCCTGGGCAATTTACCAGCTTGGCTATACCCTGTCTCAAAAGTTTGAGGGGAGAGGGTATATCTCAGTGCAAAGGCCTTGGGTTCAATCTTTAATACCTCAAAAAAAGATTAGTGAGGTTTTTATAATCTCTGGCACTGTCTTCAAACTCTAGTATGTACTTTACACTTACAAGGCATCTTAATTTGGGCTCACCACAATTAAAGTGCTCAGTGTGAAAGCCAGGCGAGGTAGCACACACCTGTAATCCCAGCACTCAGGAGGCTGAAGCAGGAGGATGCTTATGAGTTCAAGGCCAGCCTGGAGTACATAATAGGTTTAAGGCCAGCTGAATGACATGGTGAGATGCTATCTCAAAAAACTAAAACAGTAAAAAAATAAAATAAAATAAAGTACTCAGTGTGACCAGCAGATATCATACTGAGTAGCACAAGTCTATGCAACTAGAAGTGTAGACTGAATCATTCTCCAAAAGTTCATTATGGCAAGACCCGGACCTGAAATCTGGACGACACCTCAGCCTGGTGACCCATGAAGAGAACATTACATGTCAGGCTGGTTTGGACTTTCTTAATGATATATAATAGCCAAAGGTTTTCCATAATTCTGAATAACTGCATAGCCATCTTACTGATAAACTCTAAGGTGTGTAAACAAAATGAATTTATAATAACGTCCCTTGCCACACTGCCTTTGTGGATACACCTGTTCCTTCTCTAACTTTAATCTATATTGACCTTCCAAAGTGAATATACATACAAGTGCGCTTCCATTTTGTCAAACAGAACTAAAAATAGAGTGAAAGATTGGCTGTAACAACTTCCTCCTAAGAAAATATTGCACTTTTAGATCTGAGATTATTTTTTATCATTTTGGTTTTGTTGTTGTTGTTTGTTTGTTTGTTTTAGATATGGTCTCACTATGTAGCCCAAGTTGGCCTTGAACTCAAAGCAATCCTCCTGCCTCAGCCTCCCAAGTGCTAGGATTATACTAGATGTGTACTTCCACACCTGGTAAGACCCGAAATTATTAAGGCAAAAAAAAAAAAAAAGAAAAATCAAAAGAAAGAAAGAAAAGATAAAGGTAAATAGCAATTACTAAGAAATTGAAAAAGTAAGTTTAAAAAGCTGATTACTTTAGCATACGCTGATTTTATATAAAGTTCCAGTTTCTTGCCGGGCGTGGTGCATAATCCCAGCACTGTCATCTCAGCACTCAGGAGGCTGAGGCAGGAGAATCGCTACAAGTTCAAGGGCACCCTGCCCTACAAAGTAAATTCAAGGCCAGTCTGAACTGCATAATAAAACCCTGTCTCAAAAAGACAAAAAAAAAAAGAAAGAAAGAAAGAAAGAAAAGAAAATCACAAAGAACTGAAACGAAGCCTGTTAAATTATTCATCTCAATCTCACTCATGTTGGAAAAGACAAACTGAGGCAGAGAGAAATGAAGGACTTTCTCACACTAATTCCTCTGCACAGCGGCAAAGCTGTGATCACAACCTGAGCCTCTCTGCAGTCCATATGTGTTGGTGCTGGTGTAAATTCTCCCACTTTCTGCTGCTGGATGTAGAGGTGCTGCAGCTCTCTTGTTGACTAAGCACACAGGAATTGGAGTCTGCTAAAATGTCAGCGCCGCGGACGATCTGTAACTCTGACCTCACTGCAAGAACAGAGCCAGGCTCTCTGGCCACTGAACTGTTGAGATCTTTCCAGTTAAGACCTCTGGAAAGGAAACCAAACAGCTGTGGGTGATTTTCTTTCAGAGCATTTTGGAACTCACTTTCTGAAACAATGAATAAAACACATCCTCTTCTTCCTGCAAAAAGCGTCCTTTTCTGCTTCTTTCTTTGCACGTTATTTCTCTTTGTTCCCTCCTTTAACCTGCTTGCTTTATTTATTCTTTCAATATTCTTTGTAAGGTCCCTTCGTGTCACTGTTCAGGAGTGAAATCTCATGGATCGTGTGAACTATATTCTTGTCTGGAAGATATGCTGTCTTTATTTTTTGACCGATGTGATAATTCTTCCAAGTGCACTCTCATCTCGCAGAAGAGGAAAAGAGGAAAGCCTACGACCTATCTCCCCTTGAGTTTTTGCTCCTTAAATTCTCCCTGTTCTCTGGTACTGGGATGCACCCCCAGGGCCTTCACACTGAACTACATCTCTAGCCCCCACCTTTTGAGACAGGGTCTCTCTGCGTAACTCAGGCTGGCCTTGAACTCACTGTGTAGCCCAGGCTGGCCTCACACTCATGGTGAGCCTCCTGTCTCGGACTCTCAAGTGCTGGCATTACAAGTGAGCAGCATCACACCCAGCCTCTCCCTTTTTTTTTTTTTTTTGAGAAAGGGTCTCACTAAATTGCCCAGGCTGGGCTCAATCTGAGGTCCTCCTGCCTCAGCCTTACAGAGCACTAGGATTACATGTGTATACCACAACTGGCTCTCCTTTTTTTTCCCCCTCTTTAAACTGAACCCTTCTTCCTAGCAGGGTGGGGTGGTACATACATTTAGTCCCAGCACTCTGGAGGTTGAGGCAGGAGGATCACCACAAGTTTGAGGCCAGCCTGGGGTTCATTATCAATTCAAGGCTAGCTTGACCTACAAAGCAAGACCCTCTCTCAAAAAAATAAAATAAGATAAATTTTAAAATAAACGTAAAACTAAAGAGATTGCATTTTTCTTCATAGTCAGATCTTCCCTGGACCTCATTCGCATCCTTACCGGCTCACTGCAATAATCTGTTCCATACTAGCCTTTCAGGGGTGTCTGTTCAGTGGGGCGTTGATGCTCCCTGACGTGGGAACCCTGGGGTGGAGACTGAGAAACAGTAAGGGAGGAGATGCAAAACAGAACAGTAATGACACGTCAGCACGTGAGTGAAATGAGCAAGCTTTCTAAAAAGAGCTATTGAGTTTTGAGTATTTCAAGTTAACCATTCCTCAGACTCTGATATAATTACATTTTCAGTAGCATGGTAACTGAGGTATCATTTCAAGCCATAGATTCTTTACCTATTTACAACCACAAGTTGACATTTCATTTCTTCCAAGATTTAAATATATAAACTACACTTAAAGATTATATACAAATCTTTCTTGAATGATATCTAACATTTAAGATATAACTCAACAAAATTCAGGGTGTTCAATATGACACAGTATCAAAATAAATTTATACCAAATTTATTTGCTATTCATTTAGAATATACTTGCTCTGTAATTATTCTAAGCCATCAACATACCAGTTGCAGTTCTTGCATTCATGGAGATCACGGCCCAGCACAGAAAATGGACATTGAACAGCTAGTAACAAGTATGATAAATATGAAAGGGTTTTGGTTAATTAATTATAACAATAAATGAGCATAGGTTATCTTTTCTGTGATGGATTTCATCATTTATGGATTCTATTTATTACAGTGTCTTGGGAATAGTAGAAGGTAATACACATAAAATGAATAAAGGAATGAATATATAAGTATTACAAAAAAACACTGTCAGAGCCAGGTGGGGTGGTGCACACCTGTATGTCAGCATTTGGGAGGCTGAGGCAGGAGAATCTGTGAGTTCAAGGTCAGCCTCAACTATATAGTGAGACACTGTCTCAAAAAAAAATAAGAGGGGAAGAGTAAACTTAAGTTCAAGTAGGTTAATTTGTAACAGCAAGCTTGCAAGAATCGAGTGGAATAGTTAACTTTTAGTGTATGGGATGCTGATATTCTGCCCTATTAATGTTTTTCTGCCATCTTCTCTTTTTTTTTTTTTTTCTGCCATCTTAAAAGAAACAGAAAGCTTAAAAACCTGTATGTCAAGAGTCAGAAAACATTAGAAATATACATTATACTAACTGACTATAGCATTTCCATTCTCCAGTATCTTGATTTCATGAGTTCCCATTATATTCAAGATTCATAACCTGTACGTGGTGGTGCACACATGTAGTCCCAATACTCAGGAGGCTGAGGCAGGAGGATAACCATGAGTTTGAGGCCAGCCTGGGCTATATAAGTGAGTTCAAGGCCAGTCTGCACTACACAGAGAAACCCCGGTTCAAAATACAAAAACAAATAAAGTAGGCCAAAAGACCCATAGCCTACCACTCCCATGGAATGAGATATCTTACTAATGCCAAAGGATGGAGCCTGACATTTAAAGGCGGCTGTTGGGCACATGGGAGCCTATGGACACAAAAGAATGTCATTTTATTTGAATTGCATTCACCAATGATCTCACTATATCTAATAAGAGAAAAGCAGAGGAGCGCAAGTTAATTCACCCCAAGAAGTTGCTCCATTTACTAGCATCGGAGGGCAGAGGGTGAAAACGGTCAGGTAACATGATGACTTGCAGGAGTCCCTTGGAGATGCCCACAGTCTTTGTGAGCAAGGGTTGCCTGAAGGTTGGGTGTAGGCTGGACTTCCGGTGAAATGCCCATGGGCATGTGCCTAATTGCTCTTTTACTACCAGACCGGACAAGGAGTCTGCTCTAGCGCCTGGTCCACAGTTCACGCCATCACTCAACTCTCCTTTGCAGCTCAGGAACTAGGGTTCACTCTGACCGCTGTTCAACAGGTATAACTAGACACACCTGCATCTCCATTTCTGCCCTCAATGTAGTCTGGTCTCTGCAGGTTACTAAGCACTTTCCTGGCCTCTGTTATGGCTGAAACTCTTAAGCCAGCCACATGTGCCTAAACAGGCCACGCTGCTGTGCGAGTGAGACGGGAGTCTGTCGGGAATGTGCTTGACATCCAGTCCCTCCTCCTCCAAACGGGACCACAGTCATGGGGAGGGTTTTGTAATCAGAGGCTGCCTCCCACCCTCACCCAGTGAACGGGGATAGCGTATCACCCCGGGTTCAGGTTGACATCTGAAATGTCCCGAGTCTCCGGTGTTCAGAGGTGGGGTTGGGAGGGGATGGGATTGCAGAGGTGCAGCCCAATGCTTTAAGAGGAGGGGAGGGCCCAGGTGGAGCAGGCTGACGTGGGGCAAAGGCCTGGAAGTGGGGGTGTACCCTTGTCCTGGGCTCCTTCCTTCTCTGCATGTTTCCTGAGCCCTTGCCCTCTGCTGCACCTTTCTACAAGCTCCTTTTCTGTCCTGGAAGTACAGCAATCAAGGGTTCATTCAGAAACAAATTTGTGTTGGGTACGGTGGTGCAGGCCTGTAATCCCAGCACTCAGAAGGCTGAGGCAGGAGGATCGCTGTGACTTAGAGGCCAGCCTGGGCTACATAGTACATTCAAGGCCAGCCTGGGCTATGTAGTAAGACCCTGTCTCAAAAAAAAAAAAAAAAGGCAAATTCGTTGGAAAATTGTGCAGGAAGCTACTTCACTGGGCAGTAACCTCCACCTCTCCCTGCCTCCAGTTCCACCAGGCTCCCCGGCTTGGAGCCATGGGAGCCGAGAGGAAGAGAAAGGACATCTGCGAACGAGATGAATGGCAGGGCTGCGGCTGCTTCTCCGCCTTTTGTAGACACTGATTTTCACGTATCTATTCTTGTTTCCATCCCACACGCCAGCATGAACCTCAACTCCCGCTTTGCTGTTCTATCCCAGCTCCATTTCAATTTCCAATCTGATTTATGTAAATGAAACTGCCTGTTGTTTATGCCGCAGTAGAAGAGCTGTAGAGCATTCCGACGAACTCAGTTTGTTTCTCTGATTTTCTTTTTCCTTCTTCCAAAAAGGAAGCCAAGATTTTGGCAGTTCGTAGGATGCAGGGCTGAGCGCAGACGTTGTTGCAAGGCGACTCCTCTTTCTGTGCTGAAATCCCAGCCCGGGGGAGCGGCCATGCCAGGGGGTTGAATGGGCAGCACTGGGCCTTAGTGTCTTTGAGAGGGGATGGGGAAGCCAGGCCAGCGCCTCTCCAGTCTAGGAAAGAGACAACAGGTTACTACGGGCGACTGGGGTACAGCCTGTGCTTTGTACCCCTGGAAGGACTTAGAAGTGCGGGGTTCCTTCGCAGTGGGCATACTTGGGCAGCACCCTGCCGCGGGAAAGATTCTTACCAACACTGGCCACAAAAGCCATGGAAAGCCTGGACGTGGCACTGCTGAAAGCTGGGCGGTGCTCACCTCCGCAGTACCAGTGGTTCTCGTCCAAACACCACAAGGTGTGCTCTCCACAAGAGTTCAGACAGCACAGGCACAGTGGGAAGCGGAGGACCGTCATGCAGGGAGGGCTCTTTGACCTTTTTTTCTTTGTTTTTGTCTTTTTTTGTTTTTGTTTTTGATACAGGTTCTTGCTATGCAGTTCAGGCTGGCCTTGAGCTCACTTTGTAGCCCAGGCTGGTCTTGAACTCGCAATGATCCTCCTGCCTCAGCCTCCTGAGTGCTGGAATTACAGGCATGTGCCACCATGCCCAGCTTGACATTTTTTTTTTCTATTTTTCTTTTTTTAAAAATTTTTGAGACAGGATCTCATTATGTAGCTTTTTGTTTTGTTTTTGCTTCTGTCTTTTTGAGGCAGGGTCTTGCTATGCAGGTCAGGCTGGCCTTGAGCTCACTTTATAGCCCAGGCTGTCCTCAAACTCGCAGCAATGCTCCTGCCTCAGGCTCCCCAAGGGTGTGACGATAGGCGTGCACCACCATGCCCAGTTCAATTTGATATTTCAACAGTAAAAGTTCCACAAGCTGGAGAAGCCTCACTCTAACGAAGCACACTGGAACTCTGGGGCGGGACTGAGCGTGACTCTCAGAAGTCTCTGGTGCTAAGTGTCTGGTAGAGGGGGACGAGAAAGTTACCACCGTTTCTACACAATTCTACACACAAAATGATCCACTGGGAGATAAAGAAAGCCAATGTACATAAGCACAACCTGCTCTAGCATTCATCAGTTGCTTGGAAAATAAGACTTTCTTGTGGGGTGTGAATACAAAACAATCATTTCAGAATGAATTGTTAAAAATTAAACCTCACCTGTAATCCCAGCACTTGGGAGGCTGAAGCAGGAGGATCACCATGAGTTCCAGGCCAGCCAGAACTACATAGTGAGACCCTGTCTCAAAAAATAAAAATTAAACTTCTACCCAGGTGTAGTGGCACACACCTGTAAGCCCAGCACTCCGGGTGGCTGAGGCAGGACAATCACAAGTTTAAGTACAACCTGGGCAACTTAGCGAGACCCTGTCCCCCAGAAAAGGGAGGGGGCAGAATATAGCACAGTGGCAGCAAACCTATGGCATTCATGCCCCAGCGGGCTATTTGTATCGTTGGAAGCTCTAAAAGGTTCTCCATCACTGGATTAGCGCGAAGGCCCTGGGTTCAATCCTTTGTGTAAAACAAAACCAAACAAAACTTTAAAATGAGTTGGGGATATAGCTTACTGCAAAAGCCCTGGCTTCAGTCTCCAGTACGGTAACAAAACAAAACAAAGAAATTAAAGTTCTGCTGGAAGGTGGAGAGCAACGCTGTCACAATTGTGCACAGGGTGAAGTTTTTTTCTGCACACTCGGACCCACAGCCCAACGCACCGTTTGCGGAGCTGGAGCACGTGAGAGCTGGAGCTTTTAGACTGCGAGGAAAGGATTCCTCCAGAATCAGGGCGCTTCGGGAGATTGCGTCCCGAGAGAACAGAGGAGTCTGTCTGCCTTGGGATAGCGGGGGCGGGCAGGCAGCTAGAACACGACCGACTGTCAGCCCAAGGACGACCACGCTCACAGGCACTTCGCCTCCGTGACTGTGACTGAAGAGATCCAAAAGCTGGGCTCAGGGCTCAGAGCCAGCGCGAGGGGTAGCTCGGCCTCCCAAAAGCGGCCTGGGAGCTGCGGGAAGCCGAGGGTTCTCACAGTGCGCTGGAGACCGGCACACAGGACACAGCCCTCGGCCGGCCGGGGCAGCGCAGCGCTCAGCAGCTGGGGCGGGAACAGCAAAGCTGAGCGTCTTCTTTTTATTTTTTACCTTATTTTATTTTTTCATGCACTGAGGACTGAACCAAGGGCCTTTTCACCGAGCTACATTCTCAGCGCTCTTTTATTTTCTATTTTGAGACACCGTTACCCTAAGTCACTACACTGCCCAGGCTGGGCTCAAACTCCTGATCTTCCTGCCTCAGCCTCAGAGAGTGCTGAGATCACCGCCATGCACCACGGAGCCCGCTGAAATTTTAACTTTTTTCTTTTTTTTTTTTTGAGACAAGGTCATTCAGGCTCTGTAATTCAGGCTGGGCTGGAACTTGGCGGCGAATCTCCTGCCTCAGCTTCTGTAGTGCTTAAATTACAAGCATGTGCCACCATGCGCTGGTTCGAATTTTTAACTTTTTATAAGCTTTTCCTGTTTAAACTTTACACTAAATAGTAAGCATCCCTCCCTGGTGAAAGAAAATTTCCCCGGGGCGCTCTAGGGTTGGCAGGAATGGATAATAAGAACTCCAGAGTGTTCCTAATGCCCTGGTTCTAATTTAACACAGGAAGACAAGAAAGGGGCAGTTCTGGAGTTGCCCCGGTGACTCAGCCTCTGAACCAGTCCTGTGATCACCTGGCTGGGAACACAAACTCACCGCTTAGCATCAGCTCTACCGAGGGGACGGAAGACCTGAGGGCAGCAAAATCAAATGTTGTAAGACATCTTTTCCTGCTAGAGAACTTGCTGTGGTTTCCGGAAGGCTCATGTTTTGTGTTAGATTTTTAGTTTTTGGAGCAAGGCTCTCGCTGTAGCCCATTCTTCACCCCTAGCGCAGCCCAGGGTGAACCTCAAGCTCATGATCTTCCTGTCTCAGCCTCCTAGCATGCATTGATGCCTCGGGGCACAGGGACTTCACACACATCCTTGCTGGCTTAGGGGCATGCGCGGGCTCTGCAGGGGCCAACAGTATTTAGGTCTAAGAAACTTTAATTCACTGCCTGATTGTCAGTTCCTGAAGTCAGCAGTTCTCAGACTTCAATGCATATCAGCACCCACTGGAGGGCTGGCAGATGCTGGGACCCAGCCTGAGGGTTTGGATTCAGGAGGTCTGGGGTGGGGCCTGAGAGTTGGCTTTTACAACAAGTTCTTGAGGCCACCAGTCCCAGTTCCACACAGAGAACTACTGCTGTAAAAGCCACCTGGGGCCCGCCTGTAATTCCAGCTCTCTGGGAGGCTGAGACAGGAGGATCACTAATTCAAGCCCAGCTTGAGCAATTTAGCAACTTTGTAAGCCCCTGTTTTCAAAAGTGAAAAAGGGCTAGAGAAGTAGCTCGGAAGGCTCTGGGTTCAACCCTGAGCACTGCTAAAAATAACAAAAACAGAAACAAAAGCAGTCTGTGGATTGTTTTAGTGCTACTCTTGTGATATTTCTCTAGATTTGAAATTATTAACTAATTAAAGAGTTAAATATTTTAAAAGACAAATTTCATCCTTTCAGACTTCTTATGCATTTACATTTGTATACATACACTATACACTCAAATATATTTTTCTGTAATTACAAATTCGCGTTTGATATTGATTATCTCTAAGTTGCCACAATAAGACTAGAGTCAGGCTTGGGTGACTCAGCAGTTTAGCTGTGGACGGAGGATATAGCTTAGTGTGAGGCTCCGGGCTCACTGCGCAGTACTGACGCTACCGTGTATTGTCAGTTCTACAGAAAGTAACCTACTACACTGAAGGGCTTTTCCCCCTATCTTTACAGGATCATAATGATGCCGATTCATGTCTCAGCAGTCCTGGGCTTGTAAAAAGCAGTTAAACACTAATAACTTGGGAATACCTTGCATAAGCAAGTGATGTTGGGTGTTGTGGTGCTTGCCTGTAATCTAAGCATTCCGGAAGCTGAGACAGGAAGATCATGTGTCTGAGGACAACACAGAACACATAGTAAAACCCTATACTAAGCAAAAAAAAAAAAAAAAAAAAAAAAAAAACACCAAGAAAGAAAAGGAAAGAAAAAAGAGAAGAACTAAGTGTTAATAGGGCAGGTTTCAGGGACTGAATGGCTTTTTTTTCAAATTTTTATATTAATTAGGTTTACTGGTACATTTTAGGTACCCATAATGATCACATTCGCCATAGGGAGCCTGCACCTGTACATGGCATGACTTGGTTCTTTTTTTCCCGCTCCCTTACCCTCCCTTCAACCTTTCTTCTGCTCCTTATTTACAAGAGCTTTGTTTCCCTTTCTTCCTCTGTTTCTCATCATTTTTTTCTTCTCCCTTCTTTCCTTTCCTCCTTCCCCCTTTCTTCCATCCCCCCTCCCATTTGAACATTCTCTTCCTATTTCACAGTATCTATTACACATTTTGGCCCTTATTTGTACTTTCAGTTTCTCACAGAAGAGAAATAATGTGGTATTTACCTGTGTGTCCAATTTATTTCATTAAGAATATGATCTCATGGTGCATCCATTTAGTTAGAAATGTCTTCAGCTTATCCTTCTTTATGGTAGAGTAGTAACCCATTATATAAAAAAAACCCACATCTTCTTTATCCAGTTACCAGCTGATGGGCATTTGGGCTGTTTCCAAGATATAGCTATTACAAACTGTGCCCCTATAAACATGGGTGTGCATATATCACTGTGGTATGAGGTTTTTAACTTTGGAGGGAAGATACCAAGAAGGGGAATAGCTGGGTCAAATGGAACCTCTAATCCTAGTTTTTATTATAGCTTATTTTATTTTATTTTTGAGACAAAGTCTTGCCATACAGTCCAGGCTGGCCTTGAACTCACTATGTAGCCCAGGCTGTCTTTGAATTCATGGAGATTTTCCTGCCTCAGCCTCCCAAGTGCTGGGATTTACAGGAGTGCAGCAACAAGCTAGGTTAGTCCTAGTTTTTAAAGGAATCTTCACATATATCTCCACAGTGGTTGCACCAGTCCACACTCACATCAACAATGGAAAAGGGTTCCTTTTCCCCACAGCCCCTCCAGCATTTTTATTGGTTGACTCCTTGATGATAGCCATTCTTTCTGGGTGAGATGGATTCTCAGTGTTCTTTAATTTGCATTTCTTGAAAGACCGATGATGCAGAACATTTATTCATATATTTATTTACCATTTGTATTTCTTCTTCTGAGAAGTGTGTATTTATGTCAGATGCCCATTTTTGGATTTGGTTTTTAAATTTGGAGGGTCTGATGTTTTTTAGTTCTTTATATGTTCTAGATAGCAGTCTTTTGTCTGAGGAACAGCTGGCAAAAAATTTTTCCCACAGTGTGGATCTCTTCACTCTATTGGTGGTCTCTCTTGCTATATGAAAGTTTTCTAATAAGGTGAGTTCCCAGTTCTTGCTTCTTTGATAGTTCCTGTGCAACTGGGGTTTTCTTTCATAAAGTCTTTGCCTACACCAATGTTTCACGTGTTCTACCTAGTCTCTTTTCCAGCAGATTTAGTGTTTCTGTTTTAATATTTAGAACTTTGATTTTAGTTTAGTGCGTGGTGAAAAATAATCTTTGGCATGTAAAAAGCCAGGCTTCCCAGTATCATATATTCAAGAAGCTATCTTTCTTGCAGTGAAGGTGTTTGGCACCTTTGTCAAAGATAAGGTGCCTAAGAATGTCTGGAGTTATTATGTTATCTTCTAATATGTTCCATTGATCCTTGGGTGGTTTTTTTTTTGCCAGTACCATGCTGTTTTTATCATAGTAGCTTTGCAGTATAATTTCAGTCAGGGATTGTAGTGCCATGTCTTTGCTGCCCACAATTGCCTTTGCTGTTCTAGGTCTCTTCTGTTTTTGGGGGGGTTGGGGGACGACCAGGAATCAAACTCACGACCTCATGCTTGCCAGGCAGGTGCTATGCCACTGAGCTACATCCCCAGCCTTCTAGGTCTCTTCTGGATCCAAGTGGTTTTAGGATTGTTTTCTGTAGGTCTGTAAGATATGCTATTGGAATATTGATCAGGATTGCATTAAATTTGTATAACAATTTTTGAAGTATGGCCAATTTCACTGTATTGGTTCTGCCTATTCAAGAACAAGGGATAGCTTTCCATTTTCGGATATCCTCTTCTAGCTCCTTCTTTTTTAGAGTATGGTAATTTT
>NW_004955413.1:7063337-7068880 GCF_000276665.1 Chinchilla lanigera | reverse complement strand
AAGTGTTTATTTGAACTCACTCTGTTTTCCTGGTGTGGGTATTTACTGCTATAAATTTCCATCACAGGACTGCTTTTATTGTGTTCCATGAGTTCTGGTATGTTGTATTGGCATTATTTAATTGTAGAAACTGTTTAATTTGTTCTTTAATTTCACACATGATTTATTGTTTTTTCAGGAGACGTTACTTAATTTCCATGTGTTTACATAGTTCTGGTGATTTCTTTTGCCATTGATTTGCAATTTCTTTTTTTTTTTTTTTTGATTTGCAATCTCATTACACTATGGTCTTATAATATGCACAGGATAATTCCAATTCCTTTGCATTTACTTAAGCATGTTCTATGTGGTCCATTTTGGAACATCCTGTGTACAGCTGAGAAGAGTGTATATTCTGATGTTGTGGGGTGCAACACTCTGTAGACATCTACTAAGTCCATTTGTTCAAAAGTTTGGTTCTGTTCTAATATTTCATTTCTGATTTTTTGTCTAGTTGATCTGTGTATTTGTGATAGTGGGGTATTGCAGTCCCTGGTTACAATTGCTTTCATCTTTATTTGATTTTTCATGTCTGTTAATATTTGTTTTAACAGTTGGGTGTGCAGGCATTTGGTGCATATATATTTATGATTGTTATCTCTTCCTCTGGAGTTTTCCCTTAACAAGTTGTAGTGACCTTCTTTCACTCTCTTAATTAGGTTCAGCTTCAAATTCACTTTGTCTGCAAATAGAATAGCTACTTCCGCCTCTTTCTGGGTTCCTGTCACATGGAGTATTATTTTCCATCCTTTGACTTTCAGTCTATGAATTTCTTTTTGATTAAAGGTGTTTCTTGTATGCAGTATATTTTTGGATCTTGCTTCTTGACCCATTCTTCTACTCTATTTCTTTAGATTGATGAATTGAGGCCATTAACATTGATGGTTAGAACTGATATTTGAGTTATCCTTGTCATTGTATTTTCCTGTCGTTGGTTCCCTCTTTTCTTTCCCTCTCTGTTTGTGTTTGCCTTGCCTGGTGGATTCATTCTGTTGTAGTTCATGGAATTATAATCCTTGTTATCTGTCTTCAATGACCTTCAGAACATTTTGGAGTGCTGGTTTGGTATTCATGAATTTCCTCAAGTGTTCTTTGTCATGGAAGTATCTTATTTCTCCATCAATTTTGAAAGATAGTTTTGTGGCATACATCAATCTGAGTTGGAGGTTGTTTTCTTCTAGGACATGAAATACTTCACTGCATTCTCTCCTTGACTTGAGGGTTCATGTTGAGAAGTGTTTAGTGATTCTGATTGGTTTTTCTTTATAGGTGATTTGATGTTTTTGTCTAATAGCTTTTAATGTTTTGTTCTTATCACTTCTTGGCCTTTTGACTAAGATCAAGTATAGTATTTTGTTCTTGTATTGAATTTCTGGAATCTTAATTATTATATGCCTTGCTGCACTTTATCATGGCTAACTGGAGTTCTACATGCCTCCCTTACTGTATGTCAGTTCTTTTTACCTGCCAAGGAAGTTTTCTGCCACAACATCTTTGAACAGGATTTTTATTCCATTTGAGCTCTCACTCCTAATTTTTCATTGATGCCAATCAACCTTATGTTCTTCTTTGAATCACCTATCAGCTGTTGGATTAATTTCTCATTGTCCCCGGATATTTTTAAGAAATCTTTTTATGATTGTTAATCACATCTTATTTTCTACATCTGAGATTCTGTCCTCATATTGGCTCATTCTGCTGTGTATTCTTTCAGTAGAACTTTTAATCTCCTGTATATCTGTTTGAATCTGTTTTATGGATTCCATTTCTTTCCTATGTTGGGCATTCATGGTTTCTATCATTTTTCTAAGCTCCTATCATTATTTTTATTATTATTAGTCTTGAGACAGGATTTTGCTATGCCATTCAGGCTTGCCTCGAACTCACTTTGTAGCCCAGGCTGGCCTTGAACTTGCAGTGATCCTCCTGCCTCAGCCTCCTGAGTGCTGGGATTCCAGGTGTGTGCCACCATGCCCATTGCTGCTCCTCTATTTTTACCTATATTTACTCTTGAGTCACTAACCATGTCTTTCATTGTTATCACCATCTCTGTAGTTATCTCAGAGATTATTTCTGATTTGACTTTTCTGGAGCCTCCTTTATTTGTCTTATTATTTTCACTGTTCACCTTCAGAGAGTCCAGATGGGTGGCTTTTGAATTGTTCCACCTCCTTTTCCCTGGGTTTGCCTTTGATGAGCTGGAAGTTGGCTTACATCTTTTTAAAGCATCTCCTTGTTGTCTTATTTTTCTTTCTTTCTTTTTTTTTTAGTTTTGCTCCTGTGTTGTTGCTTGTAAATTGTCTATGCTAGTATTCAGAACACTTAAGAAATAACTATTATTGCTAGTATTCAGAACACTTAAGGGAAAACTATTTCTCAGGTGTCTTTCAGGTGTAGCTGGCTTTTGGGTTTTGAGTGTGTTGCAAGGTCCTATCTCTTCTATTTATTGGTGATGTGAAGTTGCTGCCTACTTTCCCCAGCCCCTGATTCTTTGGCACTGGACTATAATATTTTTTATGAATCTTAGGCAATCTCGGTCTTAGTATACCAGGAAGAACTACTCAATTATAGACAGTTGAGGACAATTATGTCAGCTTGGCTAAAATGGTACAATCAGCAATAACAGCAGCATCAAATAGCCTAGCAAATGACAAATTGAGGTAATTACTGATTTGCTACCTTTAACTGTTTGAACTAGATTTGTAGTTATATAATAAAATCTAAAAGGAACCAGAAAATTGTATGCAATAAATGAGCTATCTATATCACAATTTTACCCTCAGGGACAAAATTTAAAAGTGGTTAGGGAGAAATAAGAGAGAAATAGAAGAAAAGGAAGAGAAAAGAAGCAAGCATGGAAGACAAAGGAGGATAGTGCCAACTTTGGGAAACTGGTACAGAAGATAGGAAGCAAAGAGAAGAGGAGGAAGTAAAGACAAGAACAGAACAGAACAGAACAGAACAACAACAACCAAAGAAACTAGAAAGCATGTTCACACTCACATAAAAATAACAGCACACAATGAAGAGAAAACAAAAAACCCAAATAAATGAACAAAACAATATGAGAGAAAGAAAATAAAGAAAAATAGAAAGGAAAAAAAAATGCCCACTTTAAGGCATGTCTCTGCTGCCACTGGTAGACAATGTGGGCTGAGAGTCAAGATCTATGTCAATCAACCCCAGCAAGCGTGCACCTCCATTTCCCCTGAAGTTCAGTCTAGCCTGTGGCTGCAGGCTGGAACCAGACTGCTGCAGGCTAGAACCCGACTTCCGCAGCCAGCAACAGTCCCCGGGCCCCCTGTGGGTTTGAACTCAGCTGTGAGCCACTAGGTGGAGCCAGCAGCCACTCTCTGTCCCAAATTACTGGCCCCTCTCCAAGATGGCTCCCAGTCAATCATCCTCTCTTGTAGGACGTCAGAATGCGAACAACTCACCAGCCACTGCAGTCCTCTGCTCAGCTCCACTGGTGAGCTTCTCTGTGGCCTCTCTGGTTGCTGGCTGTCACTGTGAGTTGAAGCCACCCTCCCCACACAGTTGGGCTCAAGGAGCAAGTGCTGTCTGCCACCTCCTTCTTCATCATTGAAGTTTCTCCCTTCATGCTCTCTGTGGGCTTCAGTTATCACTTCAGCTCCTTTCTGGATCCCAAGGACGCACTTCCCTCCTTCTCTTGTTCATCTTGCTATAGTCCAGTGTCTGGACACCAATTCTCAGAAAGGCTCTTTCTCTATGCTCCCTGCTCCACCATCTTCCTGGAGGTCAGGACTGGATGTTTGACCCTCCCCTCACACACATTCATGCTAAAAAATCCTTTTTGTTGTTGTTGGGCTTTTTGTTTTGTTTTAGTTTGTTTTGTTTAGATAGGGTCTCACTATGTAGTTCAGGCTGGTCTTGAACTCACTATGTAGTCTAGGCTGACCTCAAACTTGCTGCAGTCCTCCTGCCTCAGCCCCCCAAGCACTCAGATTACAGGTGTGTGCCACCATGTCTGGCTCACATTAAGTCTTAAGTGCTCCATGCTGATATTTGGAGCTGGGGCCTCTGACAATTCTCAGGTTTCAATGAAATCAGTAGGGTGGTTTCCCATGATAAAATTAGCATCCCTGTAAGGAAAGATCAGAGCACTGTCTTTGTGTATGAGGACTCAGCAAGCCAGCAGTAGCTTCCAGGTTCTGTAAATCGGGAAGAGGGCCCTCACCAAGAAACCAGACTCACCGACACCTTCATCTAGGGCTTACCAGGCTTCAGAACTCCAATAAATCCGGTTTGTCGGTGCTTATCCCAGCCCTCTGGGAGGCTGAAGCCCGAGGATCACATGTCCCAGTCCATCGTGGGCAATTTAGCAATTCAGCAAGACCCTATCTTGAAATTAAAGACTGGGCACGTAGCTCAGTGCGAAGGCCCCGGGTTCAGTCTTCTGTGCCCGAATAACTAACTAAATAAACACACTTTTATGCAATATGACTTGGGAACATTGTGACAAAGAAGATGTAAGGTACTGTTGTGTGTTTGGGGATATAATTCCCATAGCAACGCATGATATATCCGGGTAGAATCAAATGAATGAGGGAACAAAATTTTAAAATGTCTGCCAAAAGGCAGGGGCTCAAACAGCCCAGGAAGGTATTTTAGGTGCTCAGACCAAATGCTCTGCTTCCTCAGCCTGTGTGCTAGCACTCACCTCAGTGCCAGGAAGGAGGAAAATGAGGAGGAATTTCCCACGGTGGCTGAGCGAGCCCTTTCTTTGCTTCTTCCAACTGCTCTTCTTGCTCAGCTCCAGATCCGCCCTCTGCACCTGTAGCATCTTCCCTCGCCTTACAGATAGACAGACAGACACAAAGCCATCACCAGGGAGAACCCATGTGACCCATTTCTGCCACCCACCCCCACTTTCAAGAACTGTTTCACCAGACTGAAATTCTACCAATTATTCACACACTTCGGTTAGGGTAGTTTAGGCAAATGTATTTCGTATTCCTTGCAAACCTCAGCTGATGGGTAAAGGTCACCTGGGTCTCCAAAAGCCACATCTGAGCTCGAATGAGGAAGAACAAGGACCCGCTGGTGCTGCGGGCTTGGCTGCAGGAGTCCCAGGGCCGACCCCGGGGCAGAGCTGCCACGCAGGGCCTTCCCCAGGAGTCTCTGTCACCAGTGTAGTGCTGTCACCTTGCATCGCCACTGATGAGCTCCTCTTCCGACACTGTCTCCTCCTGCACACCGGAGGGCTTCCTTTATTCTTCTAACACGGGACTCGCACTTTCCGTTCTCCAGGACGCCTTTCCCGCTTCCCCGAGGCGCTGTTCAGGTCCCTGGACAACGGCTCTCCGAGACGTGGCTCCCGGGCTCAGCGCGCAGTCTCTGCAGTCCTCACAGTGTCTGACTCAGAGCAGAGACCCGAACAGTCGGGAGAAAGTACGTGCTCAGCGGAAACCGCATCTCGGGAGGGAAAAGAGAAAACAGGCAGCATTCAACATCAAACCTGAGAGCGGGGCGTGGTGGCGCAC
>NW_004955413.1:7056933-7062867 GCF_000276665.1 Chinchilla lanigera | reverse complement strand
TTTGTCTTTTTGAGACAAGGTCTCACTATGCAGTTCAAGTTGGCCTTGAACTCACTTTGTAAGCCAGGCTGGCCTCAAACCCACAGTGATCCTCTTGCCTCAGCCTCCCGAGTGCTGGGGTTACGGGGGTGTGCCACCATGCCCGGCGCTTGTTTATTTTTTATTTTGAGACAAAATCTCAATAAGTCACTAAGTTGCCCAGGTTGGACTCAAACTTCCAAGCCTCCTGTCTCAGCCTCCTGGAGTGCTACGATTACAAGTGTGCACCATCACGCCCAGCTACAAAAAATATTTTGACTGGAGAAAAGTCAGGGATAGTGGGTAAGATTATCTCCCCATGAAGAACACAGGGGAGAAGGGAAATGCTTTCAAAAACATTTATGTATTTATTTTTAAATGAATCTCATGTTGGCAAAAAAGCGAGGGAGGTGGAAAGGCAAGGGAAAAGAAAAAGAATAAAAGGGGGAAAAAAGAGCGACGAGACTTGGGATGCGTTATGTACATGAACCAGGTCCCCATGATGAGTGCAATCACTATGTAGCACCAATGTATATAATAAATATAAAAATGAGACAGATAGCTCATCTTTGTAGCTTTTAGCCTCCAGCCGTTGGGGCTTGAGTCTGAATTGTTGCCTGAATGATGTCCCTGCTCTGTTAGCCTTGCAGTGTCACAGTTGCGGTGATGTTTGTGGTGACAGTGAATCACAGGGCTCTCATGATGGGTCAGTGGGTTAAGCTCCCTTCACACATCAGGACCCTGGGACAAGGTAAGTGTTAACTCTGAATGCCCACGACAGTCCTTGCAACGATGCTGTCTGCGGTGGGCTGACACCTGGTGGTCAAGGTGTAACACCCAGCGGAGCTGAATCAGCCCTGGGTGTGGAAGGCCCGCCTGAGGGTTGTTGCCAGCAGCATAAAAAGGAGAACGGGAGAGGAAGAGGTGGTGCTGTTGCTTCTCGTGGAGGAGCTTGTCACAGTGGCTTTCCTGATATGAACTCGGCTGTTCTCCTCGTCAGAGGAGCTCGAGACCTCACTGTCGCTGAGGATGGCTGCAGTTCTTCCTGGGGGAGCTCTGGTCCTGATCTTGAGCATTGCTTGCTGGTTCCAGGGCAGACCCCTCAGCCTGCTGGCACAGATCCTTCACTCCGTTGGCACAGATTTTCTAGATTCCACCACTGACCTGTGGGCCTTCCCAGCACAGATCCATGAAAGAGGCTTGCATGAGACATTGTCATGGGCTCCGGGCCTCCAACTGGACTCAGGCAGGACATTGCCGTGGGATCCAGGCCCTCAGCTGGATTTTTTGGGTCTCTAGTGTGTGGGCAGATTTCCTGCACTCTTTTGCATTTAATTCTTTGATTACTATAAAATAATCCTATAAAGTATGTGTCCTGCGTTACACTGCTTCCCTTGTAAACCCTGACTACAACACCGTCTGAAAGTGTTCTAGCACTGGTCCTCACAGGCACTCTGGCCAGGTACCGTGGCACACATCTGTAATCCCAGCACTTGGAGGCTGAGGCGGGAGGATCACTGTGAGTTTGAGGCCAGCCTGGGCTACATAGCAAGGTTTTCTGAAAATCAGAGTACATGGAACCAGCAGCCTCAGGGTCTACTTAGTGGACGGCAGACCTGTCTTCAACTCTGGGTTGGGTGCAGACTAAATCTGTCTGGATTTCCTCACGCCACGTTTCTTCTCAAGTGTGCGACTCTTCAGGGGCTTGTTTTCCCTTTGCCTCCGGCAGGCTTGCCCCGCTTTACTGTGCTTGGCAGCTACTGTGGATTCCACAGATCGAAAGTTTCCTAGCAGCATTTGCTCACTTCAGTCTCTGAGTCATATTTTGGTAATTCTCGCACTATTCCAAGCTTTTTCCTTGCCATACCTACTGTGGCGCTTGGTGATGCTTCTTTTTCAGTGGGTTTGGGTGGCTGGTGGGAAGGCTAACGTGCCTTCTGTGGGGATGGAGAGAGAGAAATACTGTGATCCTCACTGCTAGTTCAAGGCCAGCTCTGGCTCCATAGTGAACTCAAGGCCAGCCTGAACCAAGGCCCTGTCTCAGACAAAACAAAACAAAATAAAACATTAAAAGTTTTTCTTTGCAGTCCAGGTTGGCCTTGAACTTGTGGCAGTCCTCCTGCCTCAGCCTCCTGAGTGCTGGGATCACAGACGAGCACCACCATGCCTGGCAGACATTGAAAATTTTTGTGCCGCAATATTTCCATAAGTCAAAGCCTACAAGCAAGGCTCTACTGCTTTCAAATCTAGAAAGGTAGAACAGGATGAGGAAGCTGCAGAAGAAAAGCCTGAAACTAGCAGAGGGTGGTACATGAGGTTTAAGGGAAGCAGCTGTCTCTACAGCACAGAACTTCAACGTAAAGTAAGTGCTGATGCAGAAGATACAGCAAGCTGTCCAGAGTATGGAGCTAACATCATGGAGGAAGGTGGCTATGAGATTCTGCTGGAAGGAGATGCTGCGTTAAATGCTCATAGCTGGAGAGGAGAAGTCAGTGCCTGGCTGGTCTCTCATTAGGGGTGAGCGCAGCTGGTGACCTTAAGTTCAAGCTAATGCTCATTGGCTGCTCTGAAGACCCCAGGCCCTTAAGAATTACACTGAACACACTGCTTGCATGCTGTACATGGGATCTCAAGTCGTAGCATGGTGTGCCTGCTTACAGCATGGCCCCGATCGCTCCGAACCCACCCCTGAAGGCTGCTGCTCAGGAAGGAGAGGGTCCCTTGAAAACATGACTGCTCGCTGACAGTGCAGCTGACCCGGAAGCTCTGATAACAGGCATGAAGAGAATCCTGTATTTACCGTGGATCAGGGAGTGATTTCAACTTTAAAGACTTATTGAGAAATACATTTTGGCAGGGGCCTGTAATCCCAGCAGTCTGGGAGGCTAAGACAGGAAGGTTGCAAGTTCGAGCCCAGCCTGAGGAATTTAGCAACTTAGACCCTGTCACAAAATACAAAATGGCAAGGGCTGGGAATGGAGCTCAGTGTGAAAGCCCTGGGCTCAATCCTCAGCACGAGAGCGCGCGCGCGTGCACACACACACGCGCGCACACACACACACACACACACACACTTTATAAAGCTATGGCTGCCGCAGATGATCCCTCTGACGGATCTAGACAAAGTAAATTGAAAACCTTCCAGAAAAAATTCCACCATTCTAGATTTCATGGGGGAGCATGCGTGGCTGGTGAAAGGGTGCACAATACCAGCACAAAGAGGAGATTGGAAGGAGATTCCAACCGCGGGGATGCCACGACTTCAGGGGAAGAAGGGACCGCGGCTGGGGTGGGAACCGCAGAGCTGAGGAGCGGGCGACCCGGCGCTCTGCCCACCTGCTGCCGGCTGAGCGCACGCGCAGCTGCGTCTCGTGGGGCAGGCATCTCGCTGACTCGCTGCTGGGACGGGGCGGTCTGGGGGCCGGGGTCACTGTGTGCTGACCCCAAAGGTCATCTCCCCTTCCCCTGCTGTCCCCTGCCCTGGCGCCAGGTGACTATGGACCGAGCCCAAGTCAACCCGCCTTAAACTGCAGTGTTGGCTGCTGCGTCTCAGGGAGAGAAACTAAGACCAAGGCCGGCAGCACTGCCAACGTCACCTCATTGGTTTTAAGAAATTGCCGAGGTCAGCCCCAGCCCTTGTCAGCCAGCAGCCGTCAACCTGGAAACAAGACCCTACAGGAGAAAAGATTATGATTTTCTGAAGGTTTAGAAGATCATTAACATTTTTTAGCACTAAAACATATATTTTTTGAGGTACTAGGGATGGAATCCAGGACTTTCACACTAAGCTCTATTCCCTTCACCCACTCCCTGTTTACATTTTGAGGCAGGGTTTCGCTAAGGTTGCTGGAGCTGCAATCCTCCTGCCTCAGCCTTCTAGAATACTGGAATTACAGGCATGCACCCGTATGTGTGGCTGCACAAAAATATTTTTAAAATTAAGGTCTATATATTTTTTGAGATAATTTTACTCTACACTGAATAGGTTACAGTACAGTGTAAGCAAATTTTATACACATTGGTACCTTGTGTGACTTGCTTTATTGTGATGTTGGAAGGAAACCTGCAGTATCTTTGAGATATGCCTGACTAAACTGGACTCCAGCTTTTGAGCTTTCACTCAGCGCAGGTGCTATGCCTGTTGTGACACATATATATCCCCTTGGTGGTGGTGGGAGGGAATTTAACCGAGGGCCACCACACTGAGCTACACCCCCAGAACTTTTAAATTTATTTATTTAGAGACAGGCTCTCACGAAGTTGCCTCCCACTTCTACCTCTTCAAGTGCTGAGATTGCATGTCTGCTGGTACACCTGGTGCATCTATATGTTTTAAGTTCTTTCAACCATACTGCGACGAGGTTGAGGTTAACTGTCAAGCTGACTGCTGTGGGAGTTGCCTCGGGGGTTATAAAGCACGCTTCTGGGTGCTCTGGGCAGGTCATGGAGCTGTGACCACGGCATAAAACTTGATCCCCAGCTCCCTCCTGTGTGACGCCATGAAGGAAACAGCTCTGCTCCTCCCCTCTCCGCCCTCCTGTCCCCGCCTAGGAGCCTGCCGACCACGGACCTAATCCCCTGAACCCGTGAGCCAAGTCAAACCTGTCTCCATAACATTGTGAATGTCAGGTACTTCCTCCCCATAGTGGGGAAGCCAACATGCACGTTCAACTGGAGTAAGTGAGGACCCTGAGAATTAGACCAGTGAAACATTTTGCTGTTCGCTTGCTTGTGTCTATTTGGTGCCTTTGCTTATGGTTGCTATAACTCTCCGTGAGCCTGAAAAACATCACTGAGACACAGTTTCTCTGCCCCAAGCTTCGAGCAAGTTCCTCAAGGTGCAACCCCAGCCCAGCAGCGGACCGCTGTCTGGGAACTTGTTAGAAGTGCAAGTCCTTGGGCCTTGTAGCCTAGTCCTAGGAAGCCAGGAATTTGAAGGGAGGAGCAGGCAGGCAGGCAGAGCTCTGTCTGAACAAGCCCGTCTGGCAAGCATGAAGCGCACTTCACTTAGAGATCCACTGATTTGGGTTTAGGCAGCGTGTAATTTAGCTTTCGAGCGTAGCTGGCACTTGAGTGCAGGTAATGTTTATCTTTCGCTTTTGCTAGATGAAATAATAAATGCTATTTGTAAACAGCTTGAGGGTGTCGCTTATTTTGAATTTCACTGATCTGGGTGTATATTTAAATATATATTTATATGTAACATATATATTTTTTGGCTAGATCTGCTTTATTACTTAATGATCATTTTCCAAGACAGAAGTGCTCACTGAACATGGCAACTTGTTTCAATGACTCTGGTTTTAGTAAGACATTTTTATAGCTGATTTAAATCAGGCCAAGTGTAGTGGCACATGCCTATAATCCCAGCACTTGGGAAGCTGAGGCAGGAGGATCGTTGTGAGTTCAAGGCCAGCCTGGGCTACATAGTGAGACCCTGTCTCAGAAAAAAAAAAATTGAAGTTAATCTTCTGTGATCTTAAGTAAGTTTCTGTTCTTGCTCCAGGATCAAGACACATTTTAAAAACTAATTCAGATTAAAAGTGGACAGGTAGAGTGTATGCATATATTATGAATATAAATTTAAAAGTTTCTAATTTTGGCCTAAGTTCAAATATTGTGGAAAACTGTAAAAATGTGCCCCTGGCATTACGATTTTATAAGTGTTGTCCCCATGGCTTGGGAAAGGGTGTGGATGTGACAAATGTAGAATGATTTAGAATTTCATCCTGATTTTCTGTAAATGGCATTTTTTTCTGTTTTTGTTTGTTCTGTTTCTTTTTTTTTTTTTTTTTTTTGTATGGTTTGAAATCAAACCCATGGCCTTGGACGCACTAAGGAAGACTTCAGTGACTGAGCTACAGTTTCACCAACTTTCTGTAAACGAATCATTTATTTTTTCTAATTTCCCAGAAG
>NW_004955413.1:7045911-7056833 GCF_000276665.1 Chinchilla lanigera | reverse complement strand
ACGATTTTATAAGTGTTGTCCCCATGGCTTGGGAAAGGGTGTGGATGTGACAAATGTAGAATGATTTAGAATTTCATCCTGATTTTCTGTAAATGCTCTTTTTTTTTTTTTTTTTTTTTTTTTTTTTTTTTTTTTTTTTTTTTTTTTGTATGGTTGGAAATCAAACCCAGGGCCTTGGACGCACTAAGGAAGACTTCAGTGACTGAGCTACAGTTTCACCAACTTTCTGTAAACGAATCATTTATTTTTTCTAATTTCCCAGAAGAGTGTTTGGCCGGGGCCCCTCCGCGTGTCTCAGAACATTCTGCTTTGAAAATCATCACCTGGTTCAGACGTAGGCGCCCTGTAAGGGCAGGCCGGCCAGGTCGATGCTCTCGGAGATCGGAAATCGGGAATCTGAGGTTGATCGGTGTCTTCTGGTCCCCGGAGCTCAGGGTGTGTGAACGGGGGAGCTGAGGGGAGAAAAATAACAAGCACACATTCAGCACCCCTCGATCCAGACTGCTTCCGACCAGAAATATTTCAGGTTTGGGGTTTGTTCAGACTTTGGAATATTTGGGTATAACAGGGAGGGATCCAGTGCAGAAGGGACCCAAGTCTAAACAGGAAATTCACCTTTGTTTCATATAAACCTGACGCGCACAGCCCGAAGGTAGCTCTATGTTCTTATCGGGCCTGTGTTTGTGCTGTGACTCATCCGACGGGATCAGGTGCGGAATTTTCCACTTGTGGCGTCCTGTTGGCGTTCAGAAAGCCTTGGATTCTGGAGCATTTCAGACTTCGGAGTTTTGAATAAAGGGTGCTGAGCCTTTATGAGTAATTGCTTTAATTCCCGATGCCTTTCCGGCTCCTCATTGTAGCCTTTTGTATCATTTAATGACCCTGCTTATCTTTGGGTTCTTTAAAATATCCCTTATTACACTGGAAATCTATGTGTTTTTTTCTTTTAAACTCAGTTTGAAAGAAAATTGTGTTATTTCTACCGCAAGGCGCCCCGATTAAAATTACAGCCAGTTAGGAAATGCTCCTGCTCGATGTAGTTATTGATTTTGCGGTGCTGGGGCTGGACCCCAGTACTCCTGTACGCTTGGCAAAGGCTCCTTCTGTGCTAGTTAAGTAGCACGAAAAATCTGTGCCGCTGTTGCTGTAGTTATCAAACCACTGTTTAACGACGACTGGGACAGCTATTCATATTGTCTTGTGTTAAAAATGAATCAAAGCTATGCATGGTGGCGCACGCCTGTAATCCCAGCACTTGGGAGGCTGAGGCAGGAGGATCACAGCGAGTTCAAGGCCAGCCTGGGTTATATAGTGAGTTCAAGACCAGCCTGAACTACATGGCGAGAGCTCAGCTCAGAAATAAGTAAGTACAAAAATAAATAATTTTTAAAAATCAAATCAAGTCTTTTAAGCTTACTTTCAGTTATAAAGAAAATAGCAAAAGGACGTATCAGCCAGGAGGAAGGCTGGAACAGAAAGCCCCCGAGGGGTAGCGGGGCGGGCTTTCCGCAGAGCTGTCCGCTTGCTCTTAGGGAAGACCAGGGACCAAGGGCCGAACTCCGCCCAGGTTGCCCCACACCTCAGCGCCTCCGATAGCATACTCGATCTCCCTCTCGCCAGCGGCTTTTGTCGCAGTTGGTTTCCCAGGGGATCAGCTCCTCACTCTCAGGCCTCGTGTGCGGGCTTGGTCCTCGCAGCCCCAGGACCTCGGGGATTCCCTGGGAGCAGGGGAGGGGACTCTGGAGACAGTGGCCGGGATCCTGATGCTCAGAACGTCAACTCCGGATTTATTTTTAGCTAGGTGTTACTGCCACCTTGTGGATATTTTGGGTATTGTAGCTGGGCCTGAAATACAAAGGGGTCGGAGGACCGGAAATCGCCATCATTATGCGCGCCCTCTGCCGGGATCCGGGGGCTTAGCAAGTCAGTTGCGACTGCTCGGTTTCTAAGGTTGACCCCACAACGTTAGTTGATCCGCTGTCCTCCTCGATTTTCAAATATAAAAACTGATTCCCAAATAACTCGAATTTTAAGGCTGGCAGTTGGTAAATCTGAGGAGAGCGTTTAAGGTCTCCTAACTTCCAATTAGCTGATGGTTATTTTTTCACCGTGTACTTGGCTCATTTTTTATATTACTTATTTTTGTTGTACTAGGGATTGAACTCAGGCCCTTCTCACTGAATTACATTTTTTTTTTAAATTTTGAGACTGGGTCTCATTAAGTCACTAAGTTGTCCAGGCTGGGCTCAAGCTTGAGGTCCTCCTGCCTCAGCCTCCCAGAGTGCTACGGTTATAGTTCTAGGCCACTGTGGCTGACTGTGCACTTACTTTATAAGCACTGGTTAGCTGAACAGCTCATTGGTGTCACAGTACTGCGCCGAGGCACGAGCCTGCTTTTCAGGTGTGTTTCCTGGGTGCTGTGGTTTCTCTCCTTTACCAGGAATTTCTCTCATTTTTCTCTGAGGCAGCTCTGTTCTTCGAGATTGGCCAGGCACTTGTCCCTGGACTGCAGATCCCCGGGAGATTTCATCCTTGTGTATCCCCCCACCCTTGGGGAATACCGCTGCTCTCCAGAGAAGCCATGCCGATCTCATCTTCTCTGGGTCCAGTTTAGGTCCTACTGACCGCTGAGCCTTTAGACCACTGTGGCTTTTGTTCTCCAAAGGGAGTTTGGGGATCAGATGACTGTTTATATAAGTTATCTGTAGATCGTTATTTCCTTAGCAAGACTGTGGTCGTCTGGAAAAGAGCCATGTCTTAATTGCATCACTAAGACCACTGGAATCCCCCAGACACCATGACTATGCAGCCCCCTGTCCACCCTGTGTCCACCTTTTTAAGTAACTAGGAAGAAAACCACACACACACACACACACACACACACACATACACACACACAGGCACCATAATGGGTTATTTTGGGTAGTAGCAGATGAGTGCATTTTTTTCCCATTGCTATTTTTGGCTTTATTGTTTTTTGAGACAAGCAAGGTCTTACCAGGTACCCAGGCTTGCCTTGAACCCACAATTTTGCTTTGGCTTTCTGAATGCTGGGGTTACAGGGTGCACTGCCATGCCTGGCTAAAGCTCTTACACTGTGATTTTGTAAATAGGGCTCCTCCCCCCTTTTCGGTACTGTGAATTGAACCCAGAGCCTTCACACCGAGCTACATCCGCAGCCTTTTTCATTTTTTATTTTGAGAAAAGATCTTGCTAAGCTGCCCAGGTTGGGCTCAAACTTGCAGTCCTCCTGCCTCAGCCTTCTAGAGTGCTGGGATTGCACACCTGTGCTCCCACGCCTGGCTTGTAAACAGAATGTTAGCTTCTGTTTTCTACCAGTTAGTCCTGCCTAGATGGGTAACTTTTTTTTTTTCCATTGACCTCACTTTTAATATATACTTATATACACACATCCAAACCCCTACACACACACACACACACACACACACATATCAGTGACTCAAGATTCTTCTCATTAATTTAGTTTCATTAGTTCCCTTTTTGGTACGAAAATTTTTAGCAATGACAGTATCTGAAAGATGAAGGAATTCTTACATAGCACTTATTTTCATCTTTGCTATATAGTTCCGGCTGGCCTTGGACACACTAGGTAGCTGAGGCTGGCCTCGAACGCTCTACGATCCTCCTGCCTCGGCCTCTTGAGTGCAGGGATTACAGGTGTACATCACCACGGCAGTACTTCTCATTGACACATTTATTCCTTTCCTCTGAAGAGTTGTCTATGGGGTGCCCCTCGCTCTCGGAATCCGTGGCTCTCACGCGCTCTGGCCCTCTTCCAGCAGGTTTCCACAAAGTGTGCGGTTTCTCCTTCCGCCCACAGCCCCGCACGGGAGGTGACTGGACCCCGCCTGGGAAGCGAAGTGGTCGGCGCGGGAAGGGGACTTCCGTGCCTCAGGGCTCTGCCCGCCTCCCGCGCTCCAGCCTCTCCGGCCCAGGCGTGTCCTCGTTTCCCAGACCCGAGCAGGGGGAGCCTGTTTCCTCCCTCGCTCCCTTCCCCCCTCCCCGCCCCCTTTCCTCCCTCTCTGTGGGGTGTGGAAACAGGGCCAACCAGACTGACAGTTTCACATTCCACCGCGAAGCGCTCACCCTCACCACGGCAGGCGGCAGAGGCAGCGCCCGGCCTCCCGGAGCCAGGGCGGAGGCGAGGTGCCTGGCCACCGTGGGCCAGACCTCAGGACTGAAGGCGGAACAGACGCACCCGCATGCCTCCCTAGGAGCGGGCTCGGGGGGGGGGGGGGGGGTGATAGTCTAAATAGGTCTCTATCGCCTTGAAAAAGCCAGGGAGAGTCACTAACCCAGCCCCCTACAGCAAAAGCCCCTGTTCTGTATTCATGCCCGCTTGCTACGTGACTCGCTTCCCCATTTGATCCCGATTTAATCAATTTTACCTGAGCAATTGTGCTCGTGATCTCATTGGCCGACGGCAGTTTTGCCCCGCCTCATACCCACCTTGGGATTTCCCATTTTCCCCACCTTGGACCTGCCTCGCCTTGTGGATTTTCTCTGCAAAAATCCCTAGAAAAGGCAGGGTCCTGCGCAACCCACTCGGTCCCCTATCTCTCTTGGACAGAACGTTTCTTTCCCTGAATAAATAGATTCTGCTCTTATTCTCCTTGGTTCCTAAAATTCACTATTCGATTTTAGAGAACATGAGCACGTAGTGGACATCCAGCAGGTTGGGAGTTTCTTTCCCCTGTATCATCCCACGCCTCAGCCGCAGGGTCCTGTTTATTTTCACTGTGATGCCTTAGGCGGGGTCTCAGAACCTCACCAGCACCCTCACTGCTTCGGTCCTTGTGCCAAGATGCTCTCCTTCAAGCTCCTCTCTTAGGCTTTTTTTTTTCTTTTTTCTTTTTTTGAGACAAGGTCTCACCATGAGTTCAGGCTGGTCTTGAACTCACTTTGTAGCCCAGACTGTCGTCAAACTTACAGTGATCCTCCTGCCTCAGCCTTCTGAGTGCTGGGATTACAGGTGTGCATCACCATGCCTGGCTCGCTCAGGTTTTTATCTTTTAGACAGGCTCAGTGTTTCTGGTTTTCTTTTTGCCTGGTATGATGCTGGGCATCTAATCTGAAGAGCCAAAGTCAGAACACAAGGTGAAAAATCACGGATTGATATAATGACCCATGGCAATCCCATAATTTCCCCAAATTCAAGCGCTTGCTTCTTGTTCCTGTTCTTACAATTATATATCAGTTCCTGTGATCTTTTGTCTATTGTTACTACTACTGGTGTTACTGGGGATTGAACTCAGGGCCTTTGTGCTGAGCTAGAACCCCAGCCCTTTTTTGAGACAGTCTCACTAAGTTGTCTAGGCTGGCCTCAAATGTGAACTTCCTGCCTCAGCCTCTCATAGTGCTGGGATTCACGGAGTGTTACCACACCCAGCTCAATTCCTTCGTTGTTCACTGTATTTTTTTCCTCTTAGTTAATTCCTCAATTTCTCTTTCAAGAGTGTTGAAAACCACATAATTGCTCACATATGAACCCTACATTTTCCCCTCTTTGAAGGGGGGTAACCTGGATTAGAACTGGAGGCCAGAGTCTGTGGAGATGGCCCGGAGCCTGTGTCTTCAGGACCCAGCCTGAAGCTTGGGGTGCAGGGCCCAGCCTGGAGCTGGTGGCAGGCCTGGGTCTAGGGTCCCCTGGGGCTGGGCTGGAGGCAGGGTCAGCCACAGTGAGCACGGGCCCAGGCCCTGAGGGGCCGGCCTGCCTGGGCCTGCGGGGCCTGCCGCGGGTCTCCATCTGCTGCTGGGTCCCAGTGGGAAATACAGAGGTCAGGCGCCTTCCGGGTACTATGGCCATAGACAGGGGAAATGCAGCTCAATTCTTTCGTTACTCACTGCAAAAAAAAAAAAAAATTATTTTTATCTGTATGAATCCTATCCACTAGAGGAGGCTTCTTTGAAACCTCTTATTCTCTTATCATATTCCTTTAATTAAGCAACTAGTAAATTTTATTTCCCTTTTTTTGTCTCTGTGACAGAGTCAAACCATGTAGCCCAGGCTGGCCTTAAACTCCCAGGGATCCTCCTGCCTCAGCCCCTTGAGTGGCTGGGATTACAGAAGTGTAGCATCGTGCCTGTCCTTCTTCCTTAAATCCAGGCCTAAGGTATGTACACAGCCTGAGGGATCTTAGTGCTCTCCGTGGTTAGTTTTACAAGCGCGCTCTTGTATAACTACCTCTGAGCAGTAATATCCCTGTAGTCCATGGACAGGGCCCCAGGATCTCTGGGTTGGTTTCTTTCGGTTGTGCCTCTATTTTGTTCTGCAAACATATCTAACTGTTTTAATTTTACTTCCATGATGGCTGAGGAGAATGAGCATCCTCTCTTATATTTACTGGGCATTTCAATCTGCTGTTTTGACAAGTGTCTGTTGAAATTCTTTACAGACTTTTTGGGAGTTGTCTCTCTCACTGATTTGTAGTTTTTTGTTTTGTTTTGTTTTTCTGCACTGTGCTCTGTCTCCAGTCCTTTTTTCCTTTTTTGAGATGTGTTCTCACTAAATGGCTAAAGTGCCCAGGCTGGGCTTGAACTTTCAATCTGCCTGCCTCAGCCTCCCAGGGTGCTGGAATGACAGATGTGCACCACCATGCCCGGCTTGTAGGAGTTTCTCTCTGACTTATGGACACAGGCCCTTCTCAGAGACTTGTGCTGCAGATACACTCACGTTTTCTTTTATGGTTAATCCTGCCAGTGTCCTGTAAGCTGACATGCACTTTCATGACTTTCTGGAATGCTTTTAGAGGGCCTCTCTCACTGGTATTGAAACCAGCTACCTCTAGGAAGTTGTTCCATTTTGCTTTGTAGATCTTTTCTTTGTTTGGTTTGTTTTTTTTGTTTTTCTCCAGTACCGGGAACCGAACTCACGACCTTGCGCTTGCCAGGCAGGCACTTTTGCCGCTGAGCTAAATCCCCAGCCCCTGTAGATCTTTTCTTTGTTTCCCAGGCAGGTACTGGTGCTGAATCCACATTCTTTGTACTAAGCTACATTCCCAGCCCTTTATTTATTTATTATTTCTTTATTTATGTAGGTTTCTGTTTTGTTTTGTTTTTAAACAGGGTCTTGTTATGTAGTCCATGCTGGTCTTTTTTTTTTTTTTTTTCTTTTTTTTTGGTCTTTTTGAGACCGGGTCTCGCTATGCAGTTCAGGCTGGCCTTGAGCTCACTTTGTAGCCCAGGCTGATCTTGAACTCACAAGAATCCTCCTGCCTCAGACTCCCAAGTGCTGGGATTACAGGCATGTGCCACCACACCCGCCCGTGTTGGTTTTGAATTTGTGGTGATCCTTCTGCCTCAGCCTCCTTGGTGGTGGGGTTACAAGCATGTGGCACCATGCCTGGCTTTAGGGTTTTGCTTTTCATTCTCTATTAAACCAACCTTGACCTACTGACAGTTAAGTCTACATCTGTTTTTTAGCCCAGTCTTTAAAAGTCCATAGGAGTAGGGCCTATAAACCCAGTACTGTAGGAGGCTGAGGCAGGAGGATGATCTGATCTACATGGTGAGTTCAAGACCAGCCTAAACTACATACCAAGACCCTATCTGAAAACAAACAAACAACAAATCCAAGAACAAAATAAGAGCAAATTTTAGTTGATGTGGTAGTGCACACCTGTAATCCCAACACTCTTGGAAGCTGAGGCAGGAGGGTCACAAGTTCAAGCCCAGCCTGGGGAATTTAGCAATTTAAGGAGATCCTAAAAAGAAGGGCTGGGGTGTAGCTCAGGGAGGGAGCCTTGGGTTTACTACCTCTACCACAAAAAAGAGACCAAATATTAAAAAGGGGAAATTTTTAACTCCTCTGTCTGATTTTTAGGGCCAAGGTGTTCTGAATAAAAATCTTTTACTTTTTCTTGTTGGCCATTGTTTTTAATTAATGTTTTGCAGGCTGGGGATGTAGCTCAGTGGCACAAGCTCCTGATTGGCAAGTACAAGGTCCTGAGTTCAATACCAACAAAAAAAAAAAAAGGAAAAACTTTAATTATCCTTGTGAGTAGCTTGTATTTTTACTACAACACAAATTTCTAACAGTTCCTTCTTCTCTCTCAGCATATACGGAGGATCACCGCTAACTAGGTCAGATAAGCTGATTCGGCTGTCACAGCAAAAGGAGAGCTGAACAGCATCGCCATGCCATGAAAATAGGGGAAGCCGTTAAATAGAAATTATGCTTTAGCCACTATGTAAGATTCTTGCATCTAATTTTTGAAGTTAGACTGGTTTTGATGGTGCATAGCTCTAATGTTAATATTCTAGAAGGCTGAGGCAGGAGGATTGTGATATCCTGTTTCAAAATTTAAAAAAAAGAAAAGGGCTGGGGATGTAGTTTGGTGTGAAACTCTTAGTACTGTACACAAATAAGAAGGAAAGAGAGAAAGACCTCATAATAGCATCATGAAAAGTAATGATGATGAAAGGATCGGAGTGGTGTGCTACAGTGAAAGTGGCCCATTCTAGCATAGAAGAGTGCTTTACAGAAGGACAGTAAGTGTAGCTCAATCGGTGGGTACAGGTGTAGCCACTTCAAGCCAGAAAAACAGAGTGCAAGGTGCTTTTGTATCAAAGAAGGACTGTAGCTTCCTGGGACTAAGACTTCAGACCTTTAACTGGTGTGGTGGTGCAATCTTTCAGTCCCAGCACTCTGGGAGGCTGGGGCAGGGGGATCGCAAGTTAGAGCCCTGTCTGGGTGATTTAGCGAGACCCTGTCTCAAAATTAAAATAAAAAAAAATCTGAGGATGTAGCTCAGGGCTCAATCCCCAGTACTTCAAAAATAGAAGAAAATAAAAAGACTGTAGACCTTTAGATTAATATTTGTTTTGTTTTGGTTTCTGTCTTTTTGAGACAGGGTTTCACTATGCAGTTCAGGCTGGTCTTGAACTCAATTTGTACCCCAGGCTGGCCTGAAACTTGCAGTGATCCTCCTGCCTCAGCCTCCCAAGTGTTGGAATTACAGGTGTGTGCCACCACACCCGACCTAGATTAAATATTTGTTAAGAAAACATAGGAAAACATAGAAGACACCTCGGGAAGCTTAATATCTCTATTTTATTTTATTATTTTTAAATAATTTATTATTAGTATTCATATTATTTTAAAATATATATATTTTGGTCTTGTGAGACAGGGTCTCACTATGTAGTTCAGGCTGGCTTCAAACTCACTACATGGACAGCCCAGGCTGGCTTCAAACTTGTGGCGGTCCTCCTGCAGGAGGCAGTGTAATCCCAGTGCTGCTGGGATTATAGGTGTGCACCACCACACCCAGCTCAATGTGTTTGTTTTACATAAATTTTGTCAAAAACAATAAAAACAACAAAGCTATTTTTTTCTTGAAATTTTTTTTCTTTTCTTCACCTAGAAATATTCCTTCTCTCTCTCAGCATATATGGAGAGAGAAGAAATAGAAATATTTTTATATATTTTTCTATATAGAAAAAAAGAAATATTTTTTCTTTTCAATTTTCTTGAAAAGCTTCGTTTTATAAGGTTTAGGTTTATAAAATTAGACTACTAAAATTTAGATTTAAAGGATAAAATAAAAGAACTGTAGCTATTGGGGTTTAACAATTTTAGTTGTTTTAATCAGCAAACCGTGTGAACTAGCTAGTCACCGTTCTGTTGTGGTGGAATACGGCCCAGCACAGGATGGGAGGAGCGGGCGCAGATGCAGGAGGAGACCTTGGGGTCCTAACCTTTTCTCCACTGTACCCACCCGGCCACCGCCGTGGAGCCCCTAAACAGGGCAGGCAGATGGCAAGCGAATCCCTCCACCTGGGTTTGAACTTGCGATCCTCCTGCCTCAGCCTCCAAGAGTGTTAAGCTTACAGGCGTGCACCACCATGCCTGGCTCTTTAGCTTCGATTTATAAGGTTTAGGTTTATAAAATTAGACTACTAAAATTTAGATTTAAAGGATAAAATAAAAGAGCTGTAGCTATTGGGGTTTAACTGGCTTTGATTAGATCATAAGGATTTTTTTTTTTTTTTTGGACGAAACTATGCAAGAACTAGAACGAGCGGTGCCTTCTCCAATTTTGACCACGAGATGGCGCCAGGGAAGCAGTACATGTTTCAGGAGACTGAACCTTGATGATTCCGATTTGAAAAAGAAGATTCTTCCCGGCTAACAGATTCCCATGGAGTCAGGCTGGTCTCTTGCAACTGGGCCCATTTTGCATTGGTTCTACGTGAAGAAAACGCCACGCCGAGCAAATCACGTCCCCCGCTTCTGCTTCTGCTCTTCCCGTCATGCTGCGTCGATACCCACATCCTTTTCCATTTCCCAAACTGAAGTTCCAGCGTCTCCTGTCCAGGTAGCGCGGTGCGGGCCAGCGAAAGGTCCAGATGTAAGGCAGTTCCTTACACCTGCTTTCAGCCTCCAAGCCGTCCTCAGGGGAACCGCTGGTCTCAGCAGCCACAGGCGCTGGGGACACTGTGGTTTCCGGGGAGCTGACGACACGGAAGTGTGCGCAGCCGCCTGGGTAAGCTTGGGGTTTTAGCCCCTACTAAACGGGGGACAGTTCACCGGGTACTGGCTTTGCCTTCCCTGGAGGCAGCAGGGCCTTGCTTCCTCCACCCGGCAGCTGCGTAGGAAACAGCAGTTTCTTCCTTTTTCTTCTTTTCCAGCTTGTTTCCTATCCATCGTTAATAAACTCAAATAACTTACAGATCCCAGATGAGGCCTGACCGCTGGACGTTTTGTAATCAGAGAGTTCTGCAACCCTGGAGAGGTTGTGCTCTTGTGGGTCAAGTGGGAACAGGAAGAGTCCAAGCTCTGGAGGGATTGGGAGGGTGGAATAAACTCAGGGTGTGCTCAACAGCGCGCACGCCGCACTGACGCTGCTGGTCTGAAGGCTGCAGGTGTTCGGGGAGGCTGCAGGTGTTTGGGGCAGGCT
>NW_004955413.1:7038962-7045448 GCF_000276665.1 Chinchilla lanigera | reverse complement strand
CAGGTGTTCAGGGCAGGCTGCAAGTCTTCAGGGCGGGCTGCAGGAATGTGCTGGGGCGGTCACGCGGGCACACGGGTGCCAGCCAAGAAGGAAGACAGCAGTGGAACACAATAGGTCTGTGTTGATCATAACTGTTTCTTTGTTCCCCTGGTGAGACTATTTTTGTGTCACTTCTAAAAATACCGGAGTGGTCATTGGTCATCACTGTGCCCTGAACTGCTCTGTCACGCACGTGTGGTGGCTCCAATCTCTCCGTCTTGTTTCTAATAATACACGGCTCCCCACCCTGTCCTGGACACCGACTCTCCTGTTTGCTTGGTGGTTTCTGCTCTGAGCTCGTAGGACTTCGAGACAGCACGCGGCCTCCGCCCTGCCCTGGCCGGGACTCCTCTCCAACAGCGGCCTCCTGCCCTGTCCGGGCACCAGAGCTCCGCCGCCTGCACTCCGCTCTCTGGGCTCAGCCTCCCTCTTTGGCTCTCACCAGCTCCCCCTGCCCTCCCTGCTGTCAGTGGGTGCGAGGTGATTTTCCCTTTAACTCAGTGGTAAATACCCCGAAGACAGGAGCATGCGTGCTAGAGCACAACCATTTCACCAGTGTCCTTTCACTGCCCCGGTACTGCCAACGTTCACAATGTGTCAGCGAAGCACTTTATCTGTGGAATCTTACTTAACTCGCACAAAGCCTCCCAGATTAATCACTACCGTTTACTACTCCTTTAGAGGTGAGAGGAGCATAGTTTGCCCAAATGGATCCACTAGGAAGGGATGAAGACAGTTCAAAACCCCATCTAACTCCAGAAGATAAACACCCCACCCCACCCCACCCCCGCCTAGATTATGCCACTCAGAACGAAAGGGAAGTTTTCTTTTTCGGAGGGGTCTGGTCTCTCAGTCAGCCATCTTGTAGTGCCTCTAAGATAGTCTGACTTTGTTGTAACTTTTCATACAGAATTGATAACATGACAATTTCCACACCTAGAAATCTGTTCTGACGTGCAGCATATTAAGATAATACTTCACAGACCATTTAACTCAGTTGTCTCTGTTTTGGTCCTGAAGGTAAAAAATAATAAATGGAGGCTCTGAGCCCTGAATTGGGGGGAACGTTTCATGTTTATGCAAGCAGGCCAGTTTTTTCACTCCAGCTCTCTTCTCGGTCCTCCTCCAAGACGCTGTCTGTGCCGTGCAGCAGTGCTGCTGGTGCTGCCTCAGTCTCTCACTGCTGTCGTTCTTGTCACAGGTAAGGAGGAGAGCAGGAGCCCCATTATCACAATTTCAACAGCACAGAACACAGCGAAATTCACGGTGAATCGCGCAGAGGGAAGGCTTGGCTGAAGGAACTCCATCGGATCAAAGTCTCCGGAGCCCACAACCAAGAAGCAGTAATGTTGTTGTTCTCCGTGGACTCTGCAAGTGACGGCGTTCAGATTTCTCCAGCAGAGGCGGAGCCGACCCTGATGTAATGTTGCTGTCCTTCTTTCTTTTAGCTTTAAGCAGAGTCCACCAAGAGGCTGTGACACGCCGGCAATGCCTAAGTCCACACTTCAGGTGTGGTAAAGTTGTGGCGTGTGGACTCGTTAGTGTCTGGTCAGGCTTCCCTTTTTCCTGGAGTTTGGAGAACAGAAATGGCCTTAGATGAACATAGCCTCCCACCTCCACGATACCAGCTCACCAGACTGAATCTACCCGTCAGGTATCTGTGGACGTGATTTCATCTCGTGTTTGTCCTTTGAGTCCACGTGAACTATGGGTCGCAGCCCAGCGTCACGACCCCCAGCCATCACACTGCTAAAACGGGCTCCCTCCCGCAAATCTTGCATTATGACCTTAATCAGCATTGAAATTTAGGGAAACATTGGGCTTATTTTGAAGAGTATTTTTAGTAGTTAAATAATTTAGACAAAGACAATTTCTTGTTAATAGAGTTATCACACTGGTCAATAAAAAGTTTTAGAATCTTATGTAATTAACCAGGAGTGTATGTTACAGACTTTTTAGAATAAGCCTTTGATCTATTATTTGAAATTAAGCATGCGTTTATTAAGAATCTGTTATCATTTGACAGCTGGTGTACGAGTGGAATACACAGAGGCTCTGCTCCCGGTCACCACAGTGTGGCCTCCTTACCTCACACACGACCGTAGCAGCCCGTGGAGAAGCTTCGCCACAGCATGACCAAAGCTGACTTGGAGAAGCCGTCAGCAACAAGTGAGACGGAGTCTTACACTTAGTTGTGGACCTCTGATTTTCCCCTGACTTCTTTCTGGTTTTCCCCCTTCCCTTGCCAACTGCCCCTTGTCCTTAGCTAAATCTTCCTTTATCTATAAAGAAAACAAATCCTAGCTAGTCCTCAAGCTAGCTGCTTTTTAACTCCTTGAAACAATATCCTTCATTTGTAGAATCTACTTTATGACTACCAGGTGGTTTTTTTTTTGCTTTGTTTTATTTTGTTTTTTTTTGAGACAAGGTCTCCCTATGCAGTTCAGGCTGGCCTTGAACTCACTGTGTAGCCCAGGATGGCCTCAAGCTTAAGGTGATCCTCCTGCTTCAGCCTCCTGAGTGCTGGCATTGCAGGTGTGCGCCACCACGCCTGGCCCTTTATAACTATTCTTCAGCCACAGTGGTTTGCTTTCCAATCCCCTCTGTGGTAAAATTGGCTTCCAGGCTTTCAGTGAGCCCCTTGAGCATCAAAAAGAGCTCGCCTTTGAAGCGAATGTCCGTCTTCTCCCGTTGGGGTCACTTGTCTGTCATGGTCTGGAGGCATTGTTCCCGTCTACAGTACTCCTACCTGTTAGGTGATTTCTGTTTAATCTGTGTTCCCACTTCATCTTCCTCAGTTTCTTCCCTATGCAGTTCAGTCCTCCTGATCTGCAGTCAAAAGTTCTGTCAACCAGCCCATCTTATGTGCAGGGGCCCCCAGAAAGTTTATCAGTGTGCTCCTTCTAGATCAAGGGACAAAACCCAGCCAACACTGAGTAAGCTGGTGTTCAGGGAGTGGATCCTTTGCCCTGGGTTCCCTTTGAGGTTCAAGGGTTTAGTCCCTGATCCTCAGAACAGACAATCCAGATGGCAGAGAGCGTCCCCCGGGGAGCCTTGTTACCAGGCCCATCTTCCGGTCTTGCTGGCAGATTCATTGTCATCCACCTGTCTCTTCTCCTGTTTTCCATCCGTGAATGGGCGGTGGCTCTCTGACCTGTTGCACTCTGCTGTTGGGGAGGGGAGGAAGGGGACCTGGGTCTGCACGGAGGTGCAGCGGAATCTCAAAGAGAGCTCAGAGTGTTCATTAGAAGCCAAGCTGGAAGCGGGTGCTTTTCAAAGCGTTGCTGGAGAGTCTCGCAGTGAGGGAACTGAGGAAACAGAGGAAGGTGAGGAACAGAGCTAAACCAGCATGTGATCTCACACGGTGACCTGCTCTGGCTGAAACTCAGAGGAAGCCGGGAAGCAGCGCTGTGCCTCCGAGTTAGCCGTGGAGGCTGGGAGCCCGGTCAGCACTCTGCCCTCGACTACAGCCAAGGGCAATGCTGGGGGGCAAGGGGGTGGCAGGGTCCTGGGAATGCAGGGGAACCGGCCAAGGCTCCCACGACATCACTGCGCACCCAATGAAGGATCTGAAAACCAGTCATGCTTTTCCATTGCAAAGATTAAACCTGGCTAGTGTGGCAGCGCAAGACAGACAACTTCTGTTTTTCTCTTGGTTTTGAGTCACTTGAAAAGTACCCCATTCAAATATGGAGAGCAAAAAGTAGGAACCATGCCGTGGAGAACCCTGGCAGATGCGGCCTTAGCCAAGTGATCGGGCTAACATCGAGGTATGCAAAGGTATGATGCAAGGCAAAGTCTTTCCAGAGTCCCTACCCCAGTGTAATCATTAAATATCAAACACAAGCAAGCCAAAGGGCATCCTCTGATATACACAATCAGGTTTCTTGTGAAATACCAAGACTGGAAAATAGACAGAGACATTCAGTGCTTGGAGGACACTAGGAGGTGATAACTAAATGCACATGAGATCTTCCACTGAATCCTGGAGTAAAAAATGGACATTAGTGGAAAAATTTGAGTTGGTACTATAGTTGAGGAAGTTACACCAATGTTAATTTCTTCACTTTGGTAATTATACTGTGATTATATATGAAGTAAAGGGAAATTAAGTGAAGAGTATACATGTACACACTCTATCTTTGGAACCATTTGGAACTTTAGAATTCTTCCAAAATTAAAACCCTTATTTTTTAAAAAAACTTTATCCTAGTTTTTTAGACTCATATGTATGGGCTTGGGACTGTGATGATAAAGAATCCATTCTGTGATATTATACATTCATGGAATAGTTGCTGAAATAACACTCATTATTTAAGAATTAAAAATCAGTCTAAAAGACGATTTATATCCTGTGTAAATTGATGCTTTGTGAATACAGGGGGACGTGATGTAAAAGAAAAGCCACTGTGTTTTCCAATCACTTACTGCAGTGATTGCCTGAGAGTGAAGGTGACACATTATCCAATCACATTAGAATTTGACAAAGTGATGACCGAGCAATGAGAAAGTGTTTATTCTGCATTTTGTTCTCCATTTCCTTTGAGTGTTTTGCAAGACCGGGATGCTTTGCAGCAAGAGAGGGGATACTGTGATTTCTTTCTTCCATCTGATAAGCCTGGTGTGGTGGTGCACGCCTATAATCCCAGCACTTGGGAGGCTGAGGCAGGAGCATTACCTAGAGTTCAAGACCAGCCTGGGCTCATAGTGACTTCAAGGCCAGCCTGAACTGTGTAGCAAGACCCTGTCTCAAAAAAAAAAAAAGAGAGGAAAAAAACAATAACAAAGCCTGAGAAACGAAAATCTTGTAATAAATACACCTCTTTCAGAAAAAGGATTATACGCTGCCCTCAAATTTTAAATTCTCTGATGCTGTTACTGTTCCTGTCAAAGGAAATTTGTTAGTTCCCCATTACTGTCATGATATATTTGAGATAAACCAACTTAGTAAGAGTAAAGGTTTATTTTGGCTCAGGGTTTTTGAGATTTCAGAGGGTCAGTTGGCTTGTCCTTTGGGGCTTGTACTGAGGCAGCACAAGGGAACACATCTGGTAGAGAAAGTGGCTCCTTTCATGGTGTCTGGGAAGTGGGAAGAAGGAGAAAGATGAAGGGGCGGGGTCTCAACTTCCCCTTCAAGGCCACACCCTCAGTGACCTCACTTCCTCCCACAAGGCCACACCTCTTAAAGGTCCCACCACCTAATAGTGCCACAGAATGGGGACCAAGCCCCCAAAACATGGTTCTTTGGGGGACATTTCCATACAGCAGGAAAATAAAAATTATAGAGAAAAGGGAGTGGGTTTTAAGTTGAACTTAATAAATTGATCTAGAATTCTATTTTTCTTTCAGAAAGTCATTTCCACCATGAAGTATGCTTTACACATTGTCTAATTTCTATTTTTTTCCAAAAGTTTTTACTGCCATGTGTGGTGTCTCATACCTGTAATACCAGCACTTGGGAGGCTGGGGCAGGAAGATCGCTGTGAGTCTGAGGCCAGCCTGAACTACAAAGTGAGGCCCTGTCTCAAAAAACCAAAAACCAAATAAAAAAAAAAAAAAACCACCAAAAATATTTTTACTTTTTCCTCTTATGTTTCCTATTCTTTTGTGTCATGACTATGGACTACTAGATTCACAGGTTAATTTTGTTAACTTTTTATAGTATCAAAATGCTATAGAATCATTATGGAAACATAGTTCTGCCTGAAGTTTTTAAATTACTGATGACATTTACCTGCATGTTAATGAAGTATCAGTAACCTAAACATCCTCACGTAAAACCCAAGCACTATGTGTTGGTCCCGAGGAAAGTTTGATCATAGTTTCTAGAATGCCAGACAGTGTGAATAGGTAATATTTATGGTGTGCAGAAACTTCTGAAAACAACTGATTTATGTAGTTTAATGCTTACATGGCCAGGGCTAAAATTTTAGAGGCCTTCATGACTGCTAGAAAGTTTTAGGGATCTCCTTTGGTTTATTTTATTTTATTTTTTTTTCAGTACTGGGAATCGAACTCACGACCTTGCACTTGCCAGGCAGGCACTGTGCCACTGAGCTAAATCCTCAGCCCCTCCTTTGGTTTAATTATTCTTATTAACAATAATCTTTGTCTAATATACAGTGTATTTTAAAATTTTATCCTTATTATCTCTTGCTCATTCCATGAAAGCAAGAACTTTTTGCTTTGTTCTTTTTACTATTGTATCTCCATTGCTGGCAACTCTGGCATAGATAGTAGGCCCTCAATAAATACCTGTTAGAAGTTAACTGAGTTGATGCATGAATTAAAGGTGCCAACATCACTTGAGTATCCCTGATTTGGATTTCCCGTACTACATTTCAACTACGACTACATTTGAACACTTCTGGTGATTAAAAATTACCAAAGCCAGGCATGGTGGCACATGCCTGTAATCCCAGCACTCGGGAGGCTGAGGCAGGAGGA
>NW_004955413.1:7028671-7038862 GCF_000276665.1 Chinchilla lanigera | reverse complement strand
TTGTGAGTTTGAGACCAGCCTGGGCTACAAAGTGAGCTCAAGGCCAGCCTGAACTGCATAGTGAGACCCTGTCTCAAAAAGACAAAAAAAAAAAAAATTACCAGAAATATTTTGTCAATCTTATCTGTAACTCTAATACAATTTTATTGAGTTGTGCATGGTGGCCCATGTCTATAATCTGAGCACCAGGGAAGGCTGAGCCAGGAGGATTGTCTGAGTCCAGCCTGAACAACTTAGCAATATCCCATCTCAAAGTAAAAAGTAAAAAGGGACTGGGGATGTAGCTCAGTGTGAAGGCTCTGGGCTCAATCCCCAGTACCGCACACACACAAACCTGTTAAAACAAGCAGGAGTTGAAACCTTTCCTTATTGTGCAATTTCTTACCCCATTTGTTTCAAATCCATGCATTACAAATGTACATATATATCCTAAGCATATATATTCTGAATATGTATGTTCCAAATATGTGTATAAATATTCTATGATATATATTCCAAATATGTGTATGATTACACCTTAAATATATACTTGGGAGAGACTGTAGTGCTTTTAAGCTATAATTTAAGGAGAGAAATCAGTTAACAGAAGAGCATAATCAAGGAGATTTTGGATGTATCTTTGGAAGGAATTAAATACCCTGTAGAAATACAGAGAAAGTAAAATGTAAACCAACTTCCTTTCTCTTCAGGTGAGGAGGGGCTGGATATGTGTCCTGGATTTATAAAAGCTTTTCAATGCAATAGGTGGCAGCCAAGACTCAAGTGAAACCAGCTGTAGACCCTGTCCTGGGAACTAGTCCTGCCCCGGCAAATAAGAACAGTCTACATTTTTCTTACATTGTTCTGAGGCTCCTTGTACAAAAGACAGTGACCACAAAGATGATGTGGATCACTGTTGTACCTCTCCGCGTGACCTAAGGTACACACACCTTTCTGGTGGTCTTGCCATTTTCAATCCACGTTCACAATCGACAACAGAGGGAGCAGCAGGCGACACCACCCTCATCATTCTCCCACTGCCGGGTACTGAATGACAGACAGAAAGGAAGCGACGCTCTGCCCATGCATGATAATATTAGCAGTTTTCTAAGGGAACAACTGGATTTGCAAAGTGCGTGGTCTCTGCTGTCCTGGTGGGGCTTTTGGACCAGTAGGGGATCCTCAAAGTGTCTTTAGAGTATGGAAGAACCTAAGGGTATCCTGGGGCATTTTCAGAACACACATACCTCAATTTGGTCACCAAAATGCCAGGAGATGATTCACCAAGTTCACATACTGTACAGGTTGGTTGTTTTGTTTTGTGATATACTTGGTGTTATTTTAATCTTTCATTCTCTATTTATCTGATCTTTTATATTTATTTTGTGTATATATATGGAAACAACCCAAACCATTGGTATTTACTTACCTGCCTAAGTCAAAGCACATAGTAGATTAGTGAGATCAATGGGAACCATTCCTTGTGATGTCAACTGCGGTGTGAGGACCATTTATATCTGTGTAATTTGAAACTCATTAAATATTTAATGAAGTCTGTGTTTGGCACAGACAGCCCTGGAATATGGCATTAAAATATCCAATCAGGGCTGGGGATTTAGCTCAGCGGCACAGCGCTTGCCTGACAAGAGCAAGGTTGTAAGTTCAATTCCCGGTACCAGAAACCAAACAAAACAAAACAAAAAAGTAAATATCCAATCATATGGATATTAATTTGTATGAATCTAAAGAACAAAAAGATTAAAAAATTTTTCTAACTTTTCACTTTGGTTCTAGGGATTGAAACCAGGTCTTCTGCAATGAGCTGTATCCTCAGACCTTTTTATGTTTTATCTTGTGTCAGAGTCTTGTTAAGTCATTGCCTTGGTTACTTTTCTCTTGTGTTTTTTCTTCTTTTTTTTTTTTTGTCTTTTTGAGACAGAGTCTCACTGTGCAGTTCAGGCTGACCTTGAGCTCACTTTGTAGCCCAGGCTGGTCTCGAACTCACAATGATCCTCCTGCCTCAGCCTCCTGAGTGCTGGGATTACAGGCATATGCCACCATGACCAGCTAACATTTCTCTTGTTGCTGAGACAAAATACATGACACCCAAAATTAAGGAAAGAAAGGTTTATTTAGTTCACAGTCTGTGGAGGTTTCAGTCCATACTCAGCTGGCTCCAAGGCAGAGTGGCACAGGGCAGAGGGCAACAGTTCATGGTGGCAGAAGATAGCAAAAGCAGCAAGAGTGAAAGGGAGGAGTGGCGCCACAAACAACCTCTTCTCTCCCTTACATTGTAAGCAGGCTGCCCCCCACCCAGGGGGTGTGTAGCATTCACATAATCTCCATACTCTGCTCTTGCACAGGCTCAGGATGAATACAAAGTAAGCACCTGGCTCCCTGCTGAGTCACATAGTTAACCTTCTAAATTCCTCAAATTGACACAATGAACAACCTCCCAGAAGGGTAAGGGCATGTTCTTTTCACCTCAAGATGCAGAACTGCTGAGTCACTTAGCCAAACCTGGAGACTCCCCAAGTTGACACAATGTATCAACCGTAACAGTCATTAAATTGCCCAGGCTGGGTTTGAATTTACCTATCTCAGCCTCCTAGAGTGCCGGGATTACAGGGGTGCACCACCACACCTGGCTATGATTAGTTCTAACCATGGGAAAGAAGGAAATCCGGAAAAAGAAATTCTTTCTGTTCTCGAAATTCTCAAAGAAGACATTTCAAACTAACATAATTCTCTCTATATAAGACATTCACAATCGCATATTTCTGGATGAAAAAGCAGAAAAGAAAAAGGGAAAATCGTATTTAGTAAAAGTTAGTGGCCAAGCTTTGCAAATAGCTCAGCATTATACTATGTGGCCCAAGACCTGAGTTTGATGTACTTTTCTCTGAAGCTATCTTTCCGATTTTGTTTTACTGAACCTGTTAGGTCACAGGGTGCTGCACTCCTTTAGCACTGAAGAGAAAGCAGCCATACTGCTTTGTCTCCTATTTGGAGACAAGACTGCTTTGTCTCCTATTTGGCCTTGAACCTGGCGGGTCTTCACCTTGAAGTTTAAAGGGTCGCTTGATGAGAATCCTAGCAAAAGGTTTTGTTAGATCACTTTAGGTGCTTATTAGATTAGAATGCTTTCTTGTTTGCAATTTTTAAAGACTTATTTCTAGAGAATTTATTTTTAAAATTTTTTAGTACATATTTGCAGCACACAATGATTATATTCATCATGGGAATTGGTACATGTGCATAACACAACTTAATGCTTTTTACATCCAGTTCCCCTCTCTTCCTTCCACTTCCCTGTTAACTACTTTCTATCAACTTGAACTATGTATTTTGGCTATCAACATTTATTTGGAGCCCAGGTTGGGTAATTTAGTGACTTAGATTCTTTCTCAAAATAAAAAAATAAAAAAAGGCTGGACATATAGCTCAGTGTAAAAGCCCTGGGTTCAATCCCCAGGAGTATGAAAACAAGACAAAAAAATGAAAACAAAACCCCAAATAACATATCTCCTTAGTATTCGGATGAGTATTATCAAAAAGACAAAGATGGGGCTGGGGATTTAGCTCAGCGGCAAAGCGCCTGCCTGGCAAGCGCAAGGTCATGAGTTCGGTTCCTGGTACCAGAGAAAAACCAAAAAAAAAAAAAGACAAAGATACGTGTTAGCTAAACATATGGACAAAAGGGTCCTATTGGTCATCGTCACACTTTTTTTTTCTGATACTGAAAATTCAACCCAGGGCCTTTGCACTGAGCTCCATCCCATCCCTTCTTGGATCTTATAATTTTGAGTCAGGGTCTTGCTGAGATGCTAAATTGCCCAGAATGGGCTTGAATTTGTAATCTTCCTGCCTCAGCCTCCCACAGCCATGGGATTGCAGGCATATGCCAGCACACCTGGCAGTCTTCTTAGCTTTTGCCAATCTTGTGGTTGATTGGATCATTCTATTGTTGTCTCATATACATTTCCCTGAAATCTAATTAGGTTGAGCATCTCTTGATGTTTAATGGCCACATGACTTTACCATTTATATGAAATTCCTGTGGTATGTCTTTGGCTCATTTTTTTCATTTCATTGCCTTTTTTCTCTTAATGATTTGTAAAAAGTCACATAGAAGTTGAGGTTACTAAATATTAAATATATGTGTTAAAATATTGCTTCTGTTTTGTGTCTTCTTTTTTCACATGTTAGTGCGTAACTTGATGTTCTGTTATACATGAACATTGGGAAATGATTACCACAATCAAGCCATCAACACATCCGTCACCTTGCATTGCTAACTTTGATTTTATGGTAAGAACACAATATTTACTCTCAGCAAATGTCAGGTACAGTGTTCAGTACGAAATCTTGTTATTGGGGATTGAATGGGCATGTACGGCAAGTGCCTTGCCATAGAGCCACACCCCCAGGCCCCAAATCCTGTCATCTGGCTTTTTGAAGTATACACTGCTCTATTTATTGGGATTTTGATAGATATTGAACCGTAGATTGCCTTGGGTAGTATGCAGTGTTTTTAAACCTCCGTCTTCCCTTACTAAGCATGAAAATGCATTCTCCAAAGATGAAAAGTGGGATTCTGAAAGGCTCCTGCTAAAGGCAAGCGTTATAGTGTAAAAGCATCTTGTCCTGTGAACATGATGGTCACCAAGAGTCCCTCTCTGGGCTCTGGAAGGTTTTAGCCCCGCCTGGCTTCCTCCCTCTTTCTAAGTTCTCTCCATCACCACCGCAGACAGGGATCTGGGACAGGGCATCCCTACCTGAAAAAGAGGGGACAAAGGCCCCAAAGGCAAGCTCATCGGAAATCCCTTTTGCCTTGTGCTGTCTGTGCACCGTGGACGGTTCCAGCCGCCCGAGCTCTGCCTTCTCCTGGCGCAAGGCTCTAAGTTTAGGCTAGGATGTTGCCAGGATGCTATTTGTAAAAAGAACTTGCTTATTGTTTCCAAGTAGCCTCCAAATTGGGAGGTCACGCACCCCTTGGAACAGCTCAGGCTGGGTGGAAGCTCCCGTCTAGTGGGGAGGAAGCTGCCTCTGGCTGGGAGGAGGGGTTTTAAAATTCCTTTGAGGACAGCCAATTTGTTGGCATCTAACTGTTCGTAACAACCTCTTACTATGCCTTTATTTCTATAGCATCAGGTGCAGTGTCTCTTCAGTTATTCGTTTGTTGTCTTTGTTTTCTCTTAGTTTAGGTAAAGTTTTGTCATTTTTTAACTTTTCAAAAAATCAACTTAGTTTCATTGATTTTTCTATTGTATTTCTATTATCTTATTTTCTTATTTTATCTTTCTAGTTTGTATTGCTTCCTGCCTTCAATAACTTTGGACTTATGTCATTTCCCCCTAGTTCCTTGAGGTGGAAAGTTAAGTTATCTTTGAGGTAGACAGTTAAAGTTGCTTATTTGAGAGTTTCTTTCATTTTAATATGGGTTTTTTTCACTTAAACTTGTCTCATAGTACTTTCACTATATTGACATGTTTTCTGGATTTTTTTGACCCATTGATTGTTCAAAAGCATGTTAATTTCCACATAATTTAATTTTTTTCCATTTTCCTTTAGCTTTTGCTCTTTAGATTCATTCTGATGTAGATGAAAAGGGGTCTGATTTTAGTTTTTTTCCCCCTTTGGTTTTTGAGACAGGGTCTCACTATGCAGTCCAGTCAAGACTAGCTTCGAACTCACAAGGTAGCCCAGGCTGGCCTTGAACTCTCATTGATCCTCCTGCCTCAGCCTCCTGAGTGCTGGGACTACAGGCGTATAACACCATACCAGGCAATTTTAGTATTTTTAAATCTGTTAAACTGGTTTTGTGACCTAAGATGTGACCTACCCTGGGCAGTGGTTTGTGTACATTTGCGCAGAGAGCAGAGAGTATTTTCTACTGCCGCTGAGTGGAGTGGCAGTGTATCTGTTTGATGCCTTTGGTCAGTCATGGTCAAATGGTCAAATGGTCAAATGGTCAAATCTTCTCTTTGCTGATTTTCTGTCTGGTTGAAGTTCTGTTAAAACTTCTTAACAGAAACTCTGTGCTTTTACTTCTACCCTTTAAGTTATATATTCCACAATTTGTATCTATTTGTGTTATATATCCATTAACAGATTTCAGTTATAGGTATGATTTAAATACATTTAATTTCAAATTTATTTACCCATCAAGAAACTCACTTATCCACTACCATTACAATAATGCAATAGTCTATATTTGTCTATGTATTTATCTCTATGAGTCTTTTAAAGTTATGTCGCTGTTCAGCATCTTTTCTTTTCAATTTGAAGGACTTTTTTTAGTTAGTCTCTTGCTCTCTCTGTTTTTCCCTCTGGTATCCAGGGCCGTAGTACTGAACTACATCAGTAGCCATTTTTATTTTTATTTTTATTTGAGATGAATCTCACTAAGTCACTAAGTTGCCCAGGCTGGCTTGACCTCGTGCTCCTCCTGTCTCAGCCTCCTAGAGTGCTGGAATTATAGGCATGCACCACCACAACTGGCCCTTCAGTATTTCTTATAAGGCAGGAGGAGGAATAAATGACTCCATGTTTGTTTTTCTGGGAAAATCTGTCTGTGGTTTTTGAAGGATAGTTTTGCTGGTCAGTATCTCAGATTAGCAGCAGGTAGTTTTGCTTTTTTTGTTTTTCTTTTGTTTTTTAGCACTTTGAATATATTACCCCACTCCCTCTAGCCTGCAAGGTTTCACTAGTCTTTTTTACTTACGAGTGTGTCCTCATCATATCTAAGCAATTATTTTTCACTCAAAACATCAGTACAGTCTGTTTTTCTTATTTCTAGTAGTGAAGAATGAATACTACATCAAGCCACACACTTCATAATGACCTCTCTCTAGCATGCAGCCCTGGCCATGGTACTTGTTTCCCTGCCCTTCTTGGGGAATGGAGGGGATGTCTGCCTTGGTCACAGCTTCCACTTAGTTTGATGACTGTCATTTGCCAACTTTCAGTAGAAAATGAAGCATACACACACAAAAGAAAAGAAAGCATAAAATATAGAGATTAAATACCCTGAGGCAGAATGCCCAGGCAATCTCTTGAGGGTCAGGCACTCTTCAGTAGTATGGAAAGAGAAAGCAACACAACTTAGAGGACACTAAGAAGCAAAGACATTTCTAGACAGTTTGGATTCAGCCAGGAAAGCTGGAAGTTCTCTTGTGATCACTTATTAAATATGCTAGTTTCTCCTTTTCTATCTCTCACTCTGACTCTTATCTCTCTCACAAACATCATAGCTAACTGATTTGGAAAACTGTGACCACTATGGAATTTCTGATTAGAGAAGTGAATATAAACAGGTAAGCCTTTAAGAAGGAAAGGTTGTGACTAATAAGTACATACAGGCAAACCTATATATACAGAAAATTATGTATATAGGAGCTGGTGATCCAGCATCTCATCCCTTTGAAATCCAGGTGTATTTTACCCTTTGTTTGTCTAGCACTCATCAGCTCTGATTTCTTGACTGCCAAATTTCTCACCAAGCTATGTGACTGTCAGATGATGTTTTTGTCAATTGAATTTTATTTTTTAATTGAATATAAGTGATAAACAATATCTCTTTTTTTCATTATTTTAAAGAGTAAAAGAAGGATAACATAGTAATGGGGAGCTTACCAAATTATAGACAAAGTGATAGGAAATTATCAATGGTTGTTGTTTTACATATTGTTATCTACAAGAGAGTTTCTCAGGAAAACAAATAGACAAATAATAGTGAGCTATAGACAAAAGTGGTAGATCATTATCAATGGTTGTTGTACTATACTTTGGTATCTTCAAAGTGGTTTCTAAAGAAAGTAAATAGAGCTATACATGAGTGACCAATTGAATATTCATTGACAATTCTCAATGGTTGTTGTAGGAAACACATAGTAATAAACATACATCCATTTACAAAATAACATAGGAACAATACAAACATTACAGAGTTATGGACAGATTAGTAGGAAAATATCAATGGCTGCTGTAATACATGGTGGTATCTTCAAAGTGGTTTCTCAGGAAGACAGAGATACACAAGAAAGATTGAACAAGTAGTTACAGCTTAAAGGTTGTGAAAAATAGTGTATTACCTCCTCACCAGTGACTCCTTTCACTGAGGTTTGATGGCTGGAAGGAAGGCCAGGATTGAAAAGAAGGACCGAGAGACTTGCACCTGTGTCTAGCAACAGGCTGTTTTCTTTTTCCTCTATAGTCACGATTACCTGGGGCTCCTCTGTGGAGATGACAGTCTGGCCAGAGGGAGAAGGCAGAGTATGCCCTGGGCCCCCTCATTCCTGTTAGACTAACTGGTAGGATGGGTCTGAGCTCTGGGGCCTCTGCTTCAGAGGGCAGACCAATCTCCAGTGGTCATCTTTGCATTCAGGGCATGGCCCAGGGGGCTTCTTAGGGCAGGTCCTCTTGAGATGGCCTGGCTTTTAGCAGTGGTAGCAGATGAATGTAGTCATTGAGTTCTTCTTGGGACCCCAAAAATCAGACTGAGGTTCTGTTTCTCCTAGTGCTGCAGCAAAAGCAGCTGCTTTTTCTTAGTCTCTTTGTTTTCTGTCCTTGTTTTCCTCCTCATCACGGCTATAGAATACTGAGGAGGCAATTCTTACTAACATCTCAAGTGAACACTATCTCTTTAATGTTTGGGGATGCATATACATGGTGAAATCATTCCATTCAACTCATTAAAGTGGTTATAGCTTCACATACTTATAGCAATTCTTAATTTCCTCCACTGGAAAACATTTTGTAATAGCACAAGCCAAAAAATACTATGAGATGTTGTTTGATTTTTGGATGTCTTATAATGATAAGTAAGATGATTTGCATTTTTAATGTTTCAAGCTCAAAAACATGAAAGAATTTAGGGAGGACTCAAAGTATGGGATTCAACATTGGGCTTTTTGTTATACTCAAAAGTAGAAAATAAATATAAAGCAAAATGTGCTGTTACATGCTTTGTGTTTGAAGAACAATGGCTAGATATTGCTAGTCTCTTTGAGAAAGAAGCAAAGAAGAAATAAAATGCAAATTAAAATGCATCAGAATTATAAAAGAGAGCGACCAGGAATAGTGTATTGTATAATGTAGTGGGTAAAGGATGGATTTTTCCTGGGGTAAATGGACCCCATAGGTTTATGTACAGGACCTATTAGACAAATACAGTTTATACTTCAGTTGATTTAAATGTAACATTGGAGAGATAATAGAACCTATTTTGAAAGCTTATCAGAATTAGATTAAATAATAGATTAGCTAAAAGGACTTAGATCATACATTGGATATATAACTCAGGCTTACTAAGAGTTAATTATAAAATATTGGCTATTTTGACATTTTATTCAACCTTCATATGCTCAAGGTTGGGCATATGAACACTGAAAGTAAGGTCATGGCTCCTATTATTTCTAAGGTGAAAGCAAAATTACATTCGGAACAAAGGTCTGTAATTAAGGAATTACAGTAAAGGTCAATTACCAGGTGAAAGCAGGAAAATGTCACAACCTCATGGAGCCAGGTGGGATTAAGGCTTGAAACAAGTTAAATATTGGATGATGGGAAGGAATGTGCCGAGTGTTAGCAGGAACAAAGCTTAAAGTTGAACTTATAATTAACACCAGAGATCTGAAGCTGGCAAAAGCAGAAGAAGAAGCAGGAAGTTGAGGGAAAAGCAAAGTGTGGGGTGGTCCTCTAAATCTACTGGACCACAGCCTGCTGGCAAATGTCTTCATTTTTGTCAATACTTTTTAATATACATGAACATCATAGTCAATTTGAGTCTATTATGTCAGTGTGCCCACCCAGTTACTCAGACTGGAGTCTTTTTCCTATTCTCTCTTATTTTCTAACTCTGCCTAATAAATCTGCCTATGCCACCCACACACACACACACACACACACACACACACACAAATCATTATGAAACAAATGATACAGAAAGAGAAAAAAGTCTAACTGGCCTCTGTCACAGTTTCATATCCATGAAAATAGCCTATAAAGTTTTTGTCAATAATTTCAGATATTTTTGGACACTAATATCTGTTTCACTCATTCATATCCATGAAAATGAAAATATTACTGTAGTTGTAATACATAGAAATGGGAAAGACCAACCTTTGTTTATGTTTAATAATATAGATTACAATATTGCATGTCTCTATTTGTTTTCTTGAGAAACCAGTTTGAAGATATCAATATGTA
>NW_004955413.1:7024868-7027161 GCF_000276665.1 Chinchilla lanigera | reverse complement strand
GTTGTTCAAAGTTTCAATGATTCACACACATCTGTGGGTGGGCAACTGCAGTCTGTGCATGGTGGGCCAATTGTGTCACTGTTTCTCTGTGTCATGATAGATCTCAATTGAGTGGCGGCGGCTGGCCTAAGGGCCGGAGCACAACAGCGCTCACCGCCACATGGCTCCCCATGTGCTGGGGGCCCACCCTCCGGGAGCCACGAGGCAGGAAGCTAGCCAGCCGGAAGACTGGTGCTCCCCTGCCATGGCTCCCTGTGCGCTGGAAGCCCTCCTTCCGGGGAACGCCCTCCTTCTTTTATTTTTGAAATAAGAATAACAATATAGATTAGGTATCTTTCCACATGTATGAGATGCACTCATATCTACTGTATTCTTTTTAATGACTGAATTTTATTTTGTCCTATGGTGGCCCATAAATTATTTAAACCAGCTTTTGTGAAGAAGCGGTATCTCCCAGGAACGCCATCGCTATGTACTATTCTTTTCCACACTCTTGACTTTAGCCACAGCAGTTCTTCAGGGAAGGAGGCCTGATCTCCACGAGACAATTTTATGTCACATTTTCCCACAAATCTCCTAGTAGCTGCTGCTTTAGTTGAAGTATGCAGCCAAGCACAGATCTGAAAGTTACTTGTGTCTTCTAGAAGAGACTCTGCACACCCCCACCCTCTTCAGAACCGCTCTTCTCCATCCTGCTGAGGATTTCAGGAAGTCACCCGCTTGTTCTGGCCCTTTCTGTGCCCATGGGCCTCACTGCTCTTCTCTGCCATCAGGCCATGGAGGGAGAAGTGTGGTTTTCCCTAACAGGATTCCCTAAAGGAAAATCTTAGGGAAAAGACATCTTCTAGTCCTCCCTTTTGAATCCCTGAGCTCTGTACACAAACTGTCTTGAAATCATACCCTCAGAATTTTTAACATCATAAAATTTTCACTAGTTAGTGAAGGGATGTTACAGTCTTTCTGTAGCAAATGATGAATTATTGCCTTGTATTTGTTCACCTAATAAAGGCCTTTCTTTTCATCCTATAAAAAAAGAAGTCATGCCTTCAAGTCTTATTTATTAACATCCAGTCCCCTCAGCACTTGGCAAAAAGTTTGACATTGTACCCAACAGTCAGGGGGCTGCAGAGATGATTCCCATGGATGTGGTCATTGAAGTGATGGAAATATCTGACACTGACAAGGTCAGGTTTAGAGATGTGATGGGTCATTTAGGAATGTACTACATTTCTAATTACTAGCAATTTGATGAATTGTTTTTGTTCAAACAAAATGTTGCGAGGCCAGGGCTTGTAAAGAAGTTTAGTTATGCTCTCAGGGACTAAAAATTTTCTATATTCATCTCTACCACCACAAATATATAAATATTTATGGTCCTATTGTGGCTGCATGTTGCAAGATGGCTCTTAAAATGCAAAACATTGATCTTCATTGCAGGCAGTAATATGGTGAAATAGAAATGGTAGCTGTTGAGGTATTATGCTATGAGTATGTATCTGCTCTTCTTCTCGCCACTCTAAGGTAAAGTCTTTCTCAGAAACACTGCCCACTTGTCTTCAAATAGCCCCTAAAGGAGTCATGCCTATCATCCCCATCTTTTTTAAAATATTTTTTTTTCATTTTAAAGAGAGTAGTAAAAGAAACAAACAAACAAAATATAGAACACTAGCAGCATACCAGTATCACAAACATAAACAAATCAAAGCAAGAACATTCAAAGTGATACAGTCTCAAGACAAATTAATACAAATCAACAATGGTTGTTACATTGCATATCACTATCCTCAACTACACTGCTCAGATTACCAGATGTAAGAATGAAAAATTGCTCAAACCATTAAAGAGAATAAGAAAATAATTCTTTGATAAAACATTAGAGATAATACAGAGTTTCACTAGACAAGATGGTAGGAGTTCACCATTGTAATTCTATTGCATATTGTTACCTTCAAATCAGTTGCTCAGACCACCAGACATGAGCATGCAAAGTCAATCAGAACATAAAAAATTTGTAATCATTAACTGTTCATTTCAATACACCATCAGATATCAGCAGTATAGTCATTGCAGCTATTCATATATATATTTATATTTTGCCTTCTTTTTTTCTTCTTTGCCTCATCCCAGTCATTCCTTCCTTTGAGCAATTTCTTTCCCTTTTCTATAATCTATCGTATGTTTTAAGTTTTACCTAGTCTTTCAGGTTCCTACACCAAGGAGACAATATGATGTCTACATATGTGGGTCTGATTTGTTTCACTTATGAGTATGGTCTCTAGTTGCATCCATTTAC
>NW_004955413.1:7005364-7024267 GCF_000276665.1 Chinchilla lanigera | reverse complement strand
AAAAATCTTGACGACATTGTGGTAGGCAGAAAGTTCATGAACAAAAACCAAACTGTATGGGAAATACTTCAAAGAATCAACAACTGGGATTTCATCTTATTGAAAAGTTTTTGCACATCTAAAGAAGTCACCAATAAAGTAAAAAGAAAACCCACGAATTGGGAAAAAATTTTAGCCAACTGCCCCTCAGACAAAGGACTTCTATATAGGACATATAAAGAATTTAAAAAACTCAGGCCCCACAAATTCAAAGACCCAGTTCAAAAATGGGCATCTGAGGTGAATACACACTTCTCTAATGACGAGATACTAATGGCAAATAAACACATGAAAAAAATGTTCAACGTCATTAGAAATGCAAATTAAAACAACGTTGAGATTCCATATCATCCCCATCTTGATCATTCCTAGCAGCAAAAGAATTTGAAATGTATTTTTAACCAGATACCTTGTTCTGCTAATCAACACTGGGTCTCTGTGAGTAAGACAATGAACATGTATACTGGCCAAGCCCTCAGTAACTGACAAAGTGAAGATTCAGCTAAGTAGACAAAAAGAAAATAGATACAAGGAGAATCAAGAAGGCAGCCAGGCATGATGGTTCATGCCTGTAATCCCAGCACTCAGGAGGCTGAGGCAAGAGGATCACGGAGGGTTCAAGGCCAGCCTGGGTTACATATTGAATTGAAGGCCAGTTTGAACTACACAGCAAGACCCTGTCCCAAAAAAAAGGGGTTGGGTGGGGATGTAAAAGAATCAAGACGTGTTATGTACATGTACCAACTCCCCATGATAAAATCATGTACTTACTGCAAACTTGTACTAATAAGCATTTCTAAAACAGGGAACCAAGGGACTTCAATCTCAGAATAAAAGAAAAAAAAAGAGGGGCTGGGGATTTAGCTCAGCAGCACAGCCCCTGCCTGGCAAGCGCAAGGTTGTGAGTTCGATTCCCATTACCAGAAAACAAAACAAAACAAACAAACAAACAAAAAAAAGATGTTAAGAAAGAAAAGTTCTAAAGAAACATTACTAAGTTTGACAGTCGGGGTAAAGTAGTACTTCTGGAGAGAGTACTTTCAGGACAGTTTTAAGATGAACAGTAGTTGCAATAACATTTGGTGGTAGCTCAGAAGGTTAGAAAAGTGGATGGAAGTTTCCCTTTTTTAGGCTAAGAGAAACCAGATTCCTTGGGCTCTTGGTAGAGGAATTAGTAAAGATCGAAGATCTAAAGAAAGGCAACCAAAATTATAAAAATAAAATGCCAGACAAGGTAGAGGAGAATATCAAAAGCACAATTGACCAATTTAGATTAGAACCCCCCCCAAAATCTCTTCAGATGAGAAAGTGAGAAAAGATAATTATAAAATATTCACCTATCTTTAAAATTGAACAGTCCAAGCCAACAATTATTTATTAAGTGTTCTCAGATACCAGAGCTTTGTGCAGTGCTAGAGATACAAAGTGAATGAGATAAATTTCCTACTATAAAAGTGAAAATTTAGTTTATACAAACACATGTAGGCTAAATGTAACCATTCTAAGCTATATTCAACATCCATATCAATACCTTGCAAATTCTTAAGTAATTTCTCCTTAAAGGAAGACAAGAAAGGTTTCTTAATAGAAGTGTCACTAGAGTTAACTTTTACAAACAGATTTTAAACTGAGATTTATTCATCTAAGGGGAGGAAAACATGCTTTCAGAATATTCAAGACTTAAAAGCTATCATAAAGAATGTCAGTGAAGGTGGAAAAATATATCTCATTTTCCAGGACATGATGAGGAGGCTGTTTATTTACTGTAAATGATTACTGTTGGACAGAACAACAGCATAAGAAGCTACAAAAGTGAGGCCAGATTGTGAAGTGACTTCTATATTATATTGATTCAATTTTGCACAAGAATGTTGCAATTGAACTACTTTATTAGAAAAGTTAAAGTGATGTATCAGTCAGTGTTTCTCTACTGATGTATCAGTAGAGAAACAGATATACCAGTATATAAGAATTTACAATATTAGTTTACAATGATCACCTACAGAGTCGGATGAGGAGGTATGCAGAGGGAGTCTGCACACCAGAGACTGAAGGATCCATCCAAGGTCTGAAGCTCACCGCAGTGTCCCATGTGAGTGCGTATGAGGAGGCCTATGGGCTGTGATGGTGCACTGAAGTGTCTAAGCCAGAAGGCTGAAGGATCTGTGTGGGAAGCCGAAGAGTCTGCGGTGGAGGCCAGGATGATGTCCAAGCTGAAGGTGAAGACTGGAGCTCCTCCGAAGAAACAGAAGCAGATCTACCCTTCTTCGTTTCCCTTTTATACCATCCAGGTGACCCCCTTGGGTGGGTTTTTCACACCGTAGGCTGTGGACTTGCTGAGCTTCTCTAACTCACATCGACACAATCAACCAACCATCACAAGTGGTAACTTCAGTTACCACACAGAGGTTGGAGTTACTGGAGGAGAGAGACAAGTTAAGAAGTGATACTCATCCACCCCGGAGGGGCCGGAGTTCCAAATGGGGTTGTGACAGTTGAAGTAATAAGTAGAGCATACAGAACTAATAGGGGTAAAGTTGGTAGGTAGGAGTAAGGGAATAGATTCCAGATTTCTGATTTAGATGATTGATAGCAATCTCTCCATTATGTAATAAAAATCAGAGAGATGGAAGATGGAGAAAAAGAAAATTTTCAGGTAGAGCCATGAGTGCAATGTATGATCTTAAACATGTATTTGAGGGTCATGGACCTTTGTGAATGTCATGAAATATTATGTATCAAAAAAGACACAGACATAGATAAAGGAAGATAAGAATATCATGAGGTCAGAGAAGAAACTATTGACTGAATTTTTTTGTGTGTGTGACAGAGTCTCACTATGTAGCCCAGGATGGCCTTGAATTCCTGGAGATCCTCCTGCCTCAGCCTCCCAAGAGCTGGGATTACAGGCCTGCACCACCATGCTAAGAATGAGACAAATTTCAGAGTAAATGTAAACATAAAACAAGTTCCTTTATATATATGCTTAAATTATATATAAACACACTGAATAATTTAAGTGTTTTAAAAGTTACACTTATGTAAGTGTCAAATGAATTGGTAACTATGCACCTTATACACTTAGAACATTACCTGTACGTATGAAGTGCAATCTACATATTATGATCTGTCTCCTTATTAATGTACTGTATTTATCTGGTATATTGCATGGATGAAAAGAAAAAATTGAAAGAACCAAATGTAGACTACTAAAAACTACATTTGAGGTCAGGTGTGATGGCACAATCCTGTAATCCCAGTACTTGGGAGGCTAAGGCAGGGAGATCACTGTGAGTTTGAGGCCAGCCTGGGCTACAAAGTAAGTGCAAGGCCAGCATGAACTGCACAGTGAAACCATGTCTCAAAAAGACAAAAAAAAAAAAAAAAACCCACTACATTTGGATGCCAGGTATGGTGGCACATGCCCATAATTCCACCACTCAGAAGGCTGAGGCAGGAGGATCACTGTGAGTTTGGAGGCCAGCCTGGGCTCTACAGTGAGATCTTGTCTCAAAAAACTAAAACCACCACTACAACAAAGATTACATTTGGAAGTTAACTGAAAAAAAAATCAGAAATATCCTACAAAAGAAGCAAGACTAAAATAATATGTTCAAGGATATGTAGTGAGACCTTGACATCTTTTTAAGAGAAAGAGCCAAAGGAGAAAGACATTTCCTTAGACATAGGGGAAAGAATCTACAGACAAGTAAAGGATTGGTAAAAGCTGAAAATAGCATTGGCCAGGAGACCAGTGACTTGCCTAAATATTTTAATAGTTTTATTTTTGGTAGAAGGACTTACCTAATAGAGAAAAATATGGCTCTCAGAAGCATGTTCTCCTCATGACTTGGGGGTGAGCATTTGAACTGGGTGGAATGTATGGATTTGAGACTACGTTTTGTGTCAAAATGGTTATTAGATTTTGATTATTTGAGTGAACAGAAAGTCCTGCAACTTTTTGTCTTTTCCTGCAGGGAAAGGAGAAGGCTTCCTTCCACTGGTTGCATTTTAAGGAGCTAGTTGGACACAGGTGATTCCACTTCAAGGACTCTCAGGTTCTACATGCTGATCATAGAACCCCTCGTTGCTGAGCGTGAATAGTGTTGAAATTAATTTCCCTGGGAACTCAATGCATTATTTCAAGCTTTGGTAGTTAAAAAATATTTTATATTATTCCAAAATAATTAAAATGTATTTAGCACATTTTAAAATGAATAATCCTAAGGAAGTATTTTATGTTAACAAGCAGATTTCCTCCTCTTATCAATCAGTGGCTCTTTTTATATAACCAGAATGTGGAAACAAGATTGCTCTTTGTACCAGATAATGAAAACGACTATCTTGTTTATTCATCCTCTTCTCTTTCCAAGCTAAGCACTTTTATTTACTCAGTGAGTCTTACAGCATAGATATTATTTCCCAGGGCACTCATTATTGTGATAATTTCTAGTTTTAAGGTTTCATAATCCATTCAGTTTATGAACTCAAGCGTATTCTGAATAAGCGCAGTCTTCAGAAGTCTAAAGTGGGATTTGGCCTCTTACTGGCAACTTATCTCATGTTTTCAAGCCGGGTAAGATAATCCGTCCGACTCTCTTGATGCTTTGTTGTGTTTTCATCTTGTGGGTCATTAGCCTTTCATGTCATGATGGTTCTATCGGCTACTTCTACGAAAAGGGGGCTTGAAGGAAACAGGTGTGTGCCGCGCTCGAACAGTGTTAGGTCTGGAAGTAGAACAGAGAACCATAGTTTTGAATGTAAGATGAAAACATGGAAGACAATTATTAATGTTTATAATGAGAACTAGGAGTTGAGGAGAATAAGAAATTGTTTAAAAGAACTTGAGGAAATCCCTGACTTTTCCTTAAGGGGCCTGATCAACCTTTTAATGTAACTCAGGAAGTCTGGCTGAGGCTCAAATGGAAAATTAGACACAAGGGAGAAGACTCAATCTGAGGGCTTCGAAGGTGCCATTGTTCTCCTGGGCTTATAAACGGCGTGTCCGAAGTCCCTCCAGCATTGAGGAGAGGGACAGCGCCATGGCTACAGTCAGGATGCTGCTGGTCCTGTTGGCAGTGGCTCTGCTGGCCCTGAGCTCGGCTCAGATCCTAGAGGACGGTAAGCGTGGAGCTGGGATCGTAAGTGGACAAGGGGGTACAGTTCATGCAAAAGAGGAGTCAGCAAGCCAGGCGTGGTGACGCACGCCTGCAATCCCAGCCCTCGGGTGCCTGAGGTAGGGGAATTGTTGCAAGTTCGAGACCAGCCTGGGCTACAGCGTGAGCACAGGGCCAGCCTGCACTGCATAGTGAGACCCTGTCTCAAAAAGAAAAAAAAAAAAAAAACAAAAAGGAGTTGGCTTGATGCTTCTCAGAAATGAGGTACCTTATATGCAGGAAGCAGGTCAGTAAGAGGGGAGGTAATGTTAGTTTCTACATTGTTTTCAAGGGTGGCAAATACCTTCAATGATGACCTCAGTCCTAAGCCAGCATCTTCGTGGTAGGTACAAGTTTCACTCTATAGTACCAGTATATGTATGAATTTTCAGAAATTTGCTGAGGGTAAAACGATGCCTCTAAATAGAGTGAGAATTCTGTAGTTCATCTAGTTATCTTGTTTCATTCACATCAAACACTTAAACATTTAGAAAAACTGAGTTTTGATTAAATTTAAATTTATTTTATCAAATTATTCACTGTATGAATAATGTATTCACAGGTATTCACCTGTATTCACAGGTGCTACGTAACTGTCTCTGGTTTGTTACTTAAAAATACTTATAAGTCTGGTCATACATCTGATTGCCAGTGAGCTTTTTTTTTTTTTTTTTTTCTCCGGTACCGGAAACCGAACTCACGACCTTGCACTTGCCAGGCAGGCGCTTTGCCGCTGAGCTAAATCCCCAGCCCCTGCCAGTGAGCTTTAATCATAAACCTGGGGATTCCTACAAATGGATAATTTCAGGTATAATAAAGAATACAAGTAGAAAGGACATTCTCAGTCTGTTGTGCTTTTAAATATGGAAGATATATGGCATATTTTAATGGTACCAAGTATACAGATGCAGAATAAAGAATCCATATCATTGCTTAAATGACTGTAAAATCCATATATCAAATATCTTGTACGATAAACAATGAGAAATTAGAATGAAAATTTTACACTGCCTGCTGCGCTGGTACCAGGGATCAAACACAGGCCTTTCACACTGAACCATATCCTCAGCCTTTTTTCTATTTTTTAGTTAAGAACAGTGTCTCACTCAGCTGCTAAGTTGCCCAGGCTGGACTCAAGTTTGTGATTCTCCTGCTTCAGCCTTCCAGAGTGCTAAGATTACAGAGATGTGCCATGATACCCAGAAAATTTTATGTTCTTATAAAATATTTTGGTATTCAATAGAAACAACCTAAGTTTAAAAAGTAGAAATATTAAATATTAACTTGTTCACTGCTAACAATCTTAAACAATGCAGGAAATTATAATAGATTGAGTTTTGAACCTATTGTTTTATAACAAGACACATTTGTTATTCGTGGAATTTTTTTTTTTTTTTGGTTTTGAGACAGAGTCTCGCTATGCAGTTCAGGCTGGCCTTGAGCTCACTTTGTAGCCCAGGCTGGCCTCGAACTTGCAATAATCCTCCTCCCTCAGCTTCCCAAGTGCTGGGATTACAGACATGTGCCACTACACCTGGTGCTCATGGGAAATTAGATTCCTAAATGGTAAGATTTCCTAAAAGGAGTGTAAGTCTTGGTCAGAATCTATACAAAAGATCCTTTTATGATAAAATTCTTTTGGCCTCATATTCTAGCCACTAGGATGAGCTAAGTTGAGTTTATTTTTACTCCGATAGAGGAGATGGTTATTTTGCTTTAGGTCCTAAGTTTGGGGGTGAGGGGAGAAGCAAAGTTGGGATATTTAAGAATTTGGGGTCAGATTTAATGAGGACTTTGTTAGAAATGGGTAAAATTCATGCCTTGGGTAAGAATGAGACACAGGTTCTGAGATTCTGAAGAGGGCCTAGGAGACTGGACAATAAATGGATTTAGGGGGCCTGATAGAAGCATGTTTGTTGAAATGTGTTTTAGACAAGTTCAAGAAATAAACAATAGCTGTTTTGGAACAGCTGTGAGGTATTTTTGGGTAGAAATGTGAGCTCTATAGATGTAGATGGTTTCACTTGTCTAACTTGTCCTGGGGAAGGTATCAGGTCATCTTTATTTTGTCTACAACCATAGTGGCTCTCCATATGAAGAAAATGAGAAAAATGCTTACCTTCCTCCTCAGCCCTTGTCTAAAATCAATGCTCAGGACTAGAGTTCTACTTTGCCCATGTTGATGCATTCTATCCAAACCTGTTAGATATTTTCCCCTTGAGTTCTCTTAGGCAATTTCTTACTTCTGTATCTGTGAATACATAGCTGAAGTCCAGGAAATCATGTTTTAAGCGTGTCTTGTTTTTCTTCTAAAATCCTAGGTGTTCATCCTGAAGACGCTCTTCAAGTGCTAGGTAAATCTTTGTATAAGGATATGTTCCCTTTTTTTTTTTTTTCATTTAAAAGTTCTCAATATTGGGTTTAAGGGGTTACAAAGGGCAAGTGAATAACAAAACCCATAGGCTTTATCAGTCTTCAGCAATTTTTTTTTTTTTAGTCTTCAGCAATTTTAAGTGTGAATCATCTTTCTTTTGACACTGAAATCCCTTGTGTCTGTGCTCTAAGTAGAGTCTGGGTATCAGCAGAACACAAATTCCCCATCCATTTGTGAATGCTTTACTCTAAATCTCCCTACACACAGTGGCTACTACAGCAATTGAAAAACACAAATCCCTTATGTTTGTAAGGAGTTTCATTGACATATAACTAATTTGAAGCAGAAATATTCTGTAATTTACCTAAAATATTACATGGAGTCATTGAATTTATCAATGTACATTATTTCTTCTTCTAACCAAATTTATAGCGCTAATGTTTCATTCTTTAGCTTAAACCCCAAGGTATCTACTTATGTGCTAATTTTTTCAGAGTCTGTAAACTTGAAAGCCATTGTTAGTCATACACATTTCAGATAAAAAGTCTGAATGGCCTGTGTGAAAGGCTGCGTAGGAGGAAGGGTACAGACAAGACCACATGAGATAACTAACTGGTTATGTTATTTCACCAAAGAAATGGCAAAGTTGACTAAAAAAGAATTAATTAGTTAAGTTCTGTTGCTTAAAGAAAAGCTTATGCTCAATAATTTTCTGTAGTTCCTGACTTGTCAGTGACTCTGCTATTCAGTTCATTACGGCATTTCCAATTTCAGCCTGGTTTTTGTTCTTTCTTTGTAGGATCCCCTCAGGAGGAAGAGTCCCAACTATCATGTGAGTTCAACTGAATTATTGAGAATTTTTCTAAACAAAATCTAGGAAGGTCATTGCTATTGGTCTAATCTAAAATTCCTACTTTTGTTTGTTTATTTGTTGAGTCAGGTCTCACTTTCGTCCATCTTGTCCTTGAATTCATTATGCAGCCCAGACAGGCCTCAAATTCATGATTCTCTGTTGGACTTCTCATCCAACTCTGTCCAGGGTGAACAGGTCCCCCAAACTAGGTGCCCGCAGATGTATAAGAAAAGTAAGAAAAAAATCAAACCAAGAGAGCCAAAATCCTGTGATCAGGTGCTAGCATCCTCTAGGACTGCCTGACTCCTGATTATCATCTTCAGTAGCCTTTTATTCAGAACCCACCAAGGAGGCAGCAGAGGAATTGGAAGATATCAACTGTTTTAGCAAGGACAATACAACTCAATTATCACAGGAATGCAACCTGACCAGTAAGCCATCATGTTATCTTCCTTCGCCCATACCTCAGCAAAGCATCTAGTATTGATGGGGGGGGGGGACGGGGGCTTACAATGCTTATGCTAGACTTCCTCCAGAATCCAACAATCATGGCTTGGTCAGGCCTCAGGCAATACACAAAATAGTAACTAAAGAATGTCCTTCTTCACAATTCTCCTGTCTCAGCCTCTCAAGTGCTGGGATTACAGGCATGGGCCACCATACCCGGCTCCTAAAATACCTACCATTTTTTAATAGAAAACTGTTCACAATTTAAAATTTCTTTTCTAAACTAGAATAGTTTACTTTTTGGTTACAAATTGTACAAGGAATATAAAACACTAAGGAAAAAGTGTGTGTGAGAGAGAGAAGGGGTAAAAAGAGAGAGAAAGGGAAGGTGGGAGGGAGATTTTCTTTGGATTTAAGAGATTTCTGAGGATCAGCATGGGTTTTCTACTTTCCCTTTGATTTTTTCCTTTTTTTTGGTTTGTTTTTGTTTCATTTTGAGACAGGGTCTCACTATGTAGTTCAGGCTGGCCTTGAACTCACTTTGTACCCGAGGCTGGCCTTGGACTCACTGTGATCCTCCTGCCTCAGCCTCCGAGAGCTGGGATCACAGGTGTGCACCACCACAACAGGCTGATTTTTTCTTGCTTAAGGTACTTGACATCACTGCTATTGTGACAACATACTCATCTAAGGATTCCTGAAAGAAAGGCTTTGATTATGTACGTTTTTCTCTTGCTATGAATCCAATAAAATGTAGTATCACTCTGGCAGCACGAAGGATGCTGCATAGGTCAGTGAAACATGGTTACTGTCCTTACAACGGAACTCAGAGTCTGATCGAAGGTATTACCTGGACACAGCCATGATCACTGTCAGAAAAAGGGTGAAAGAAGATATTGTGAGAGCTCAGGGCAGGGCTGGAAAGGAAAGACCTCATAGAGAACCAGAGAACTGAGCAGTGGGAGAGAGCAGAGTGACTCAAATGGCTAAATCTGTGTGTATATCTCCATGGCTTCAGTAGTCTTGGAACACTGAGTATTTCACCAAAGTTAAAGGATAAAGTTGAAAATATGTGTTACTTGCAGGTAGTAAAAGATGTCTGAATGGCAAACTGAATTTTCTATTTATTCTACAGACAACAAAGACTTTTCTAAACAGGGAGTAAGTCAATAATTTCACTATTGATCTGACAACAACGAGAGGTAGCAGCTTTCAGTCGCTGTACCCAACAAGGGCACAGGTGTCTTTCAAGCTCTAAAGGTTAGATCTGGCATGCCGAGGGAATGCAATGCCAGTAAGCATATGTTCTATCTGCCAAAGAGTGATTGTAAGCAAGAGTGATGGCCAGGAGATCATAGAGAGATCACAGAAGCTGATGCAGGGGATCGTGAGGGCTTCTATTTAATCACAAGAGTCAGACATTTGCAAAAGAAGACAATATGGGTGCATTTTACTTATATTTTTTTGTCTGTGTAGTATTGAGGATTGGACACAAGGCCTTCTCATTGAGCTACATCCTAGCTGGTTTTTTTTTTAATTTTAATTATATTTTGAGAAAACATCTTGCTAAGTTACTGAGTTGCCCAGGCTGGCCTCCTCCTGCTTCAGCCTTCTAGAGTGCTGGGATCACTATGTATGAGTTACTTATGTATTTTAACTGAAATGTAAACCTAAGAGTTTGTAGGTGATAGAAGAGAGTGGGGTACTGTATGATTTGTCTGTTACTGGCAAGGAAAAGGTGGCTAGTAATCTTCCCCTTGATCACTGAACCTCTGTGAAGAGATTGTGTGTATGTACAGGTAGAGAAAGTGACATTATCTGGTGGTTTCTCTCAGACACCATGAGAATCTGGCGGCTTATGGGTCATTTCATGTATGTCATGATGAGTTTAGAATGGACGGCAAAACAGAATAGTGACAGATGTATAGGAAGAGAGGGCAGGATAAATTGTGAAGGACCAAAGTGACCAACTAAACACGAGTTCTTTTCATCTTCTCTTCTCAACACTGGGCCCTGGCCACTACCCAAAATCATTTAAACCTGTGAAATAGCACTTCTCACTCGGCTTAGGCTATGTAGTTTCCACACTTGCCTTCCTTCAGCATATGGCTCTTCTTTCTTTCTTCCTTATTCTCTGGATCTGTGTTCTTGCTCTTAAACAGATGACGGCTCAGATGGAGAAGCACCAGGGGAATCACAGGTCATTCCTCAAAAGGAACCCAAAGGTCAGCGTGGCAAGAAGGGCAAAGGTGGGAAGAAAGGCCGTGGCGGCCGTCCCGCCCAGGAAGACCAGGAGAGTTCCCCTGGAAAGCAGCAAAGAGGCCAAGGTCGCCAGGGCAGTCGAGGTGGCAAAGGTGGTAAAGGTGGCCAGAGAGGCCAGCGTGGAAGAGGTGGCCAGGGAGGTCAGAGCCAGAGCTTTGCGTTTGACCAGTGACGAGGAAACCCAATTGGAGATGGCCCTGGTGACCCCCCCAGGTACTGCACGCCTTTTATTCAACAGTGTAGTGAATTTCTCTTTAAACTCTCCGTTCCCTCTTATTTCTGTTCATTTATCTCATTTATAAAGTTTTTCTTTAATTTCTTTTTGAACTCCTTCCCAGATCTGTTCTTGCTGTGATTCACCCCACCTCCTCTCTATACATAGAAAAATCTCCATTTTTATAAGACCAAGTGTTACTTCCACCCTGTCAGATTTCCCGACTCTTTCATTCCACAACTTCCCCAGGTTCTCCCTCTCTTCTCTCCACCTCTTTCTTCTCCTCCTTCCCTATTCCCTTCTTCTGGCCTCTTCCTCCTGTTAGTTCTCCCCTTCCCCACCTCTTGTCTCCTCTCTTTCTTAATGTGATCTCCTGAAATGAAACTACTTAACGATAAAGCTATCTAGCATAGGTTATGTCCAGGCTAATTTTTTATTACATTGTCTAAAATCCTTTCCTTTGTTGCAGAATCTGATGGAAAACAACTGGTGACTTTGGACTTTTCAGCAGTGTATACTTCTTTATCTTTCCTTTCTCCAACTTCAAAACATCAATAAAATCATCAGCATCAATGTGTTGGCTCTTGTTTTCCTTCCAGAATCACGGGTCCTTACCCAGGAGCAAGAAAAATGGGTAAGGACAAACAAGGTCCTGTCTACACTCCAACTGATCTACATTTTGGGGCTTTACAGAGAGCTCAAATTTAAATAACTTCATGAAGATTTAAATATCATCCATGTTTGAAAGCAAAAGATGTTCTTGAAATCAGCAACTAAACTATAAATATCCACATCCTTTCCTTAATTCAAGTGGAATTTACCACATAAACTTCTTTAATCTCTGCCAGTATTTCAATGCATGTGTGCCATTTTGTTATATCTGTTTAGCTAGGATTCCAGGGAGCACCCAGATCACCAGAAGCCAGGGTAGGGAGACGCAGAGCAGAGAAGACCAGCCCTGCTGACCCTTTGACTGTGACTTTATTACATACAGAATATGAGGGAATAAATTTCTGTTCACATCTCCCAGTTTGTGGAGTGACATTAGAGCAGCCCTAGAAAAAGTACTGTGAGATAATTCACTAACAAGATTTTGTTTTATGAATAGGCATAGACAAATTGTAACCTACTTAGTCCATTCTGTACCTCACAGCTGTTGAGTGAAGACCCACAGAGATACTACAGGAGAGCATCTGTCAGTGGGCTCAAGACAGTCTAGCTAGGAATTGTGTTTAATGTAGATCGCCTTTTCCCCCTTTTTTCTTTGATGAGGCTGGGGATTGAACTCAAGCCCTTCCCATTGAGTGACTTCCTCAGCCATTATTAATTTTTTTTATTTTGAGACAGGATCTTATTGTCACTAAATTGCCCAAGCTGGGCTCCAACTAGTGATCCTCCTGCTTCAGCCTCCCAGAGTCCTGGCGTGTACAGCGGTGCACTACCACACCTGGTTTGTTCTCTGTTTTTCTCAGTGTCAGCACATAGTTCTATCTGTGGGGAAATCACATGTGGGAGTGCAGGTGCCCAGGAAGACTGAGGGTGAGGTCAGGCGAGGGTGAAGATGAAGCTCCAGAGGCCGCACTCCACCAAGGGCGCACATGGCCTCCTTTTGGTATTAGTATTAATGAAGAATCGCAGGCAAAGGTAACAGAAAGAGAAATTAAACGTGTTTAATTTTACTTATTTCCACAGTCACTCTTACACTGAATTTTGGACTCAGATTTAGAATGAGCCTTGCTTTCCAAAGCTAGTTTGTGATTTTTTCCGTGTGCATCCGGCTTCTGAAGTAGTAAGACCACTGTGTGGGTGGGCTCTGGCACATTTCACAGTGCAGAATGTATGGAACATTTGAAACCATTTGAATATGGCTTCAGCGAGGATAAAAGAGAGCAGTTTCTATGCTGCGAGCAAGCTAGAAGAGCCAATTGTGATCTTTCCCGTTTCCATTAGAGCGTTGTCCCCAGTACTGGGGATTTCACCCACTTTGCACTAAGCTACATCCCTACCTTCCCCCCCTTTTAAAATTCTGAGACAAATTTTCTCTATATCACTAAGGGGGGGCTCAGATTTGCTATCCTCCTGCCTCTACATCCCAGAAAGCTGAGATTACAGCATGTGCTGCTGTCTGGCTAAAACATTTATTAAAAGTATAGAATAAAGGTTTCAAAAGTGAAAGCCAGCTGCATCACCACATATGTGCTGGACTTTTGATCCTTTTTTTTTTTTTTGGTTTTTCTCTGGTACCGGGAATTGAACTTAAGACCTTGCTCTTGCCAGGCAGATGCTGTGCCGCTGAGCTAAATCCCTAGCCCCTTGGACTTTTGATCTTGTGGTCTTGGGGATGAACCCAGACCTTTACCCTGAGCTACATCCTTAGCCTTCTTTAAATTTGGATACAGGGTCTCCCTAAATTTCCAAGACTGGGCACAAACTTCAGGCACCCTGGTCCAGCCTCCCAGGATGCTGGGATGACAGGCAGGAGCCACACACCTGGCCCTGAATTTCATCCTCAATATCAGCTATGAAAACTAATTTGTTTGACTGAGGCCTGGAAACGGCAGCTGCAGCCCAAGCAGTACTAACCGTGTAATTCGCAACTGACAGTTTGAAATCCCTTTTCCATTAAGTTGATTTTTGCAGCAGTTTCTAAAAAAATTCTTCACAACAGTTTCCTTAAGAATCTTAGACTCAACCTTCTCATCCCAGCCCCTGCAGACTGAACTCAAGGCTTTGACTCTGTGCTGTATCCCCAGTCCATTTTTCATTTTAAACTATGAGCCAGGGCCTCACTAAGTTTCCCAGGCTGGACTCAGATTTGCAGTCATCCTGCCTCAGCCTCCCACAGTGCTATGGATACAAGCATGGACCACCAAACCTGGTTTGATTTTTTTAAAACTACTTTATGTTAGAAGGAGCCCTAGCTATTTGCTTTGTCAGCTTTCATTTTAAATATGGATACAGAAAAGGATAAGTCAACACAAACAAACATAAGCTTTAACTTTACTTTGAAGACATTTCTCAGACAATAAGTGCAGCTCTACTTCTTCAGGTGTAACGTGAGCAACCTTTACTAGAAATTCTTTAATGTGCATAAATTCAAATTCGGGTATAACAAATGTGACCATGACATGAAAATATTTCAGAATAGATAACTATTAAATACTACCATGTTTATAACAAGCAATGTATTCAGCCAGTGGATTTAAACATGCAGATTCAACTGGAATCATCTCTGTGATATTTGCACATAAAGGTAGCAGTATTGCTTCCATCCCTGAAGAACTAACTGTGCAGTTTAGTGGAAACACAATGGAGAATTGTCAGGCTGTGGTTGGCTGAGAGAATAGTGAACACAGTCAGGCCTCACGAGCATCTTGTGAGAAGTACTTACAGCTGCCTGCGTAGCCCTGAAGGTAAAAACAAGAGGGCGGTTGTTTTTCTTTCATCTCCCTGTTCTGAAAGGAAGAAACGAAAGTCAAGCCCGTGTCTTGTCAGAAATCTGGATGAATTGTGCCCTTACAGAACAAGTCATGTGACCCTACTTTCAAGTCCAAGAACTTCAGAACACTGAAGTTGGGGAAATAGATATATTTATTCAGGAAAGACCCCTAGAAATAGCAACACGACAGTTTAAGGTCAAACCTTTTAAAACAGTTGAATTTTCAGTGCATATACTTTTTCTGAACATTGGCACCACTCAGCCGAACAGTACAGTGACAGAAATCACCAATCCGAGCCCAGTCGCTCGAGTAGGACTGCTCTTTGGTAGCTCCATAGCATTTTCCCTAATTATTTCTCTCTGTACTAAGAATGGTTGTAATTGTTTAAACTTTAGGGATGACACACTCAGTTTGCTTAACCGGGAGAAGTACTAGTGGTAGTGTTTCCGGGGCTGTAGGGTGCTGTGGGCTCCTTCTAGAGATTTTACGCGGGCAGAATAGAGAGACATAGAAAAAAGTCAGGGCAAAACCCGAATGAATAACACTGTAACCTCATCACATGGGCTTATCTGTGGCTGATGATTATAAATTCATCATATGCTTATCATGTACCACGTGCTTGAGAAAGGAACCCTCCTGTATCCCTATGAAAGTGTTACTCACATTTGCTGCATGCTTAAGGAACTCCCACCTGACCTTGTCCCTTTCTCAGAAGCAAAGGCTAAGACCCTGATTGGCCTGGATTGTAGCAATCAGTGAAATGCTTACTTTTAGAAATCAGCTTACCCCTGTAAGTGTGAAGTTCAACTCAAACTCACCTCGCTCCCTGAGCAGGAGGCCCACTAAGCTGCAGCTCACTCTGCTGTTAAAGTAGCTCTTCTGCACTTGCCACGCTTTAAGTAAACTCTCACTGTGCACCCTATCAGTCTCGACTCCCCATTTTCTGCTAAGAGCCCCGCTCCTTCATTCTTTTCTGGAGTGAGAGCAAAGACCCGAAGTGAGGTGGGGGATCATTACTGGGGACACCATCTCCTCCTCCAAGACCAACCCCACCCCTCCCAGCCAGATGCAACTATTCTTTCTAAATTCTTGTTGTCCTGAACAAATTGAGCAAGACCAGTGCAAAACGTAGCAAGGTTTTCCATTTATGAAAGGCAGGAGTTTGTTTTGCAGAGTGAGAGCGGCCACTGAGAGAGTGAAAAGCCTCTTGGCGGTATTTATCAGCGTCAAGGTCTCCATGGGCTCCAGGACGCCTTCTATCTCCTGGCTGGCTATGCCAAAAACGTTTGCGGGGAAAGGAAAGGTTTCCAGGTTCTTGCTGTGTGCAACAGACAAAGCACTGGATCCTGCACCTAAAAGTATGGAAAAAGCAGCAGGTTTACTAAAGTTTAAAAGGCCAAGCTAGGCTCAGAGCGAGTGGGTTCACTCCAGCAGAAAGGAAAACAGCATGAACACGAGGGAAGAATGGCAGGAGGGGAAGGATGAAAATGGCCCAGGCGCTGAATGCACTTAGGGATTTGAAACATGCCTGCGCCTTGGCCGCTTCCCACTGGGTCTTTCAGAGCATGATTGACAGTGTGATTGACAGGATGCTGAGTTGGGATTTGGCCCTGGGGCATTGCCATTGCCCAAGTTCGAGTGAGTGGAGGGGGTGCAGCCCCATAGCTCCAGTTGTACTATCTATACTATTTTCTTCAGAAAGACCTGGTCCCTGGGAAATCTTTAAGGGTTGCAGAGGGTACAATGTCCACTTTCTGCTGCTACATCTTGCTGAATAGGGGCGGTGGCCCTACCTGCACAGAGGCCAGGGAACTCTCACCCTGTCTGGTCTAGGATTTCTTGACAGGCCACACATGTGGAGGAGGATTTTGGTCCTTGCCTCAGACCACTGCTATTAATTTCACCGCTGTTAAAAAAGAAGAAACAAATTTGACTAAAAGAGTAAGGGTGCATGGTCCAAATAGTGAAGCTATGAGAGGCGTTAAAAATGATTTTGAGCTCCAGGGCCAGGTAAAAGAGGGTGTGTGTTCCTGTCCTCTTTGCTGGAGACACAGGTGGGAATTAGTGCCACACAGGAAGAGGTGTCCCGGAGCCTCAAGACAGAAATTATTTCCAGTAGTACACACAGAGGTGGGTTGTGGCGAGCAAAAGAACAGCAAAACTAGCTACACAGGTCATGTAGGGAGGGACTCTCCTTCCAGGAATGGGCTGATTTTTTCCTTTTATTTAGAGAGAACCAAACTGTCTCCTTATCTAGCTCTGCAGGTGGGTTGGTGTTTTCCCTTATGAAAAGAAGCCGGAGGCCATCCAGTGCTTCACAGGTGTGGGTTTGGGGTCTGTATCCTGCTGTCTCAGGTGGTTGAGTTTTACCCTGGAGAGGTGACTCTGATAAGTATATAGAGGCAGCATCCCCAGGAATAGAAAAGGGTATTATTGAGATCAAGCACAGAATCAGTTAGAGTCTCCTGGGATCTGTGCAAGGAAGATGTGTGGATTTGCCGCTAGCAAGGTGACTTGGAACCATTGTCCTAATGACGATGATGATGATATTGTCCTTGGCTGTTGGTGACTTGGGTGTATTACATAGGGACCCTGTTGCCCACAGTGTGTCAGCAGCGGGCTGTAGCTCCTACCTTGCTGCTCTTTTAAGGTAACACTGCCTTCTGTGAGGGTGTAGACGAGAGCCGGTCAGTGGAACAATTACCAGGGTGGCCTTGACAGCCCATTGAAGTGCCATCATAATACATCTGGGATCCATTTCTGGCTAAGAGTCAGGCCAACAGAGCCAGCTTGCCCGGTCCCTGGTAACAGGGCACAGGTTGCCAGAGGTTTGAATGACAGAGTGACCCCATCAGGGAGAGAATATCTCTTCTAGTTACTGATGTGGGGCACTTTGGTCTTACCAGGAAGGCAGCTTAGAAAAGGAAATACCCCAACTGGCAGCTCAGAGTGGGAGTGAAGGAAGCTAACCAGCTAACTCCTTCAAGCCCACAGCAACTGAGGAATGGGTTGATAACTCACCCCATAAGAGATTAGAATTGAATCAGATACACCGATACCAGAAAGGCCTGCCTGCTACATCCAGAGTTACTCAGCGCTCTTACAAGGTGATGAGGAAGTTCTGCGTGTGGTCACACAGGCCACCTGAGGCACTGTCCAGGCATTCTCATTTTTCCCTGGCTACCACAGTAGTGGATGACCTCATCCTTTCTCCAATGCCACAGGTCCTCATCCATGCTCAGACAGCCCCAGCGAGGATCTAGAGGTTGTTAAGGTGCTCCTCTGCCCAGTGCCCTGGCCACCTGCCCTTGAAACACTCAGACTTGGCCCCATCACCCTTTGGATGACCTTAGTTCCCCTCTGGCCAACAGCTTTGTCCTGAGCTTTACCTATTAGGGCCAGCGTGGCTTTCCTTGGTGGTTTGTTCCTTTTCAACTCCTGTTTGTCCTCTTCTTTGTCACGGTTGTTAAATACCATGTAACTCACACCAACCAATTGACTTATCCCAGCTTGTGGGCCTGTTGGAGTTTCCAGAGTTTCCTCCTAATGTCTGGAGCTGACTGGCTAATAATATACCATTCCAGGATAATCTGAGCTTCCTGGATTAGTGTATCTATGGAGAGCCCCTTCAAGGTGGTGCTGAAAAGCAGCTGGATTTTCATCAGACCCCTTGACTGATGGCTCTGAGCTTATTGTCATTCACAGGCTTGGGCATGCCCTGACACACACCCACTGAGATGGCCCGGAGGTATAACCTCCTCTTGGCTTCTCCACTCCCAGTGTCACGATCCCACCAGGGGCCTTTCTGGTCCCCAAATTCTGCATCAGTTGGCTGATTATCATTGGGTGCATCTTCAAACACCTCATCACTGGCCTGTTTTTCAGCCCTTGTAGTCCTTTTGTTTTCGATTGCTGTGCAGCATGTGGGCAGGAGGAGTAAGAATCAGGTTGTGGGAACCTTACAGGGCATCTCCTGGGTCAGTTCTTACACTGGAACTTTACAGGGCCGCCCTCTGGGTCTGTCCATGACCTGCTCAGCCCCGGGGGCTCCACTCACAAAGCTGACTTAAATGGAATCATTGTTTCTTTGACAGTTTTGACATTTTCATACCTCAACA
>NW_004955413.1:6964409-7004917 GCF_000276665.1 Chinchilla lanigera | reverse complement strand
CAATCATTCCCACGGGCATGTGCCGCCACACCAGAGAGCCTAAAATAATCCTAACAGTGATTGCAACCAGGATTAATCTGTGCTGCACTCATAATTGCACAGTGTTTATTAAATTTTATTACCTGATTGATTCTTTTCCAAAGGTGAAGCTGAGTTGGATGATCTAGGATGATGAGGGCGAAACATCTGTTTTTCATAAAGATGCAAATAACAGCAAGATCCTATTACAGTTATTTTGAATTAATCTTGCACTTTGTATCTGGAGAACTGATTCAGAACTATGAGAACACCTTCTCCTTCCTGGTGCAGGTTAGAATTTAAATACAATTTGTTCTAAAATATTTTTTAAAAGCATTATGAAAAGAAGAGAAACAGAGAGACAGAGAGACACATACAGAATTGCGAAGTCATTCTACATGAGATTTCCTAAATTATAAGTATACTAAACAAAATTTAAGTGTCATTAACCACATGAAACCAACATTAATGCAAAAGCTGAGACTTTCCTTTATTTTAAAAAGAAAAAAATTAAAAAGAATTTCAAAACAAGGTAAGAGGAGAGTGACAATAACTAATACATTGTATATTGTTATCTTCAGAGTAATTAGTCAGAGTAGAAGATATGAACATGAGATATTGTCCAAACAATATTAGCACAAACCTTTCTTTTCAGTGAACTAAGAGAAACTAGTGGTATAACTATCTTATCTTGTTTATACATATATATATTTTTTTCTTTTTCCCTTTCTTCTTCCCTCTTGACCCTATCACAATTTCTCTTTTCTTTTGAACAGTTTCTTCCCAATTCACAGTATCTGTTGTACACTTTTGGTCCTGTTTAACTAATTTCAGCTTCTCACGCTAGTGAGACTATATGATGTTTACACGTATGGGTCTGATTTATTTCACTGATGAGTATGGTCTTGAGGAAAACCAAGATAATTAAGAACCATCTCCTCTTCCTTTGTCCTAGGAAATGGCAACTCCTCTTCTGATATGTTTATGTTAACTTTTTCTTCCTTTTAGAATATACTTTACTTTCCACAGCACCTTCACAGAGGTTTGCCTTAATTTATTGTTCCCCAGTATTAGGATAAAAGAATGACTTGAAGGGTAAATTAAGGCTATCAACTCACCAAAAATGACAGCTGATTCAGTCTCTGGCATAAAGTAGCTGGAGGTGGCTATGAGAAAGGCTAAACAATAAACAACAAAGAGGAAAAGGAAGGAGATCACTGACTTCATGGCTCTTACGTGGGCTTCTGTGCTGGGATCTCTGTGGCCTGTTGCATTCAGCTTCATCCTTCTGGTGTGTCTCCACAGGGAGAGGATCAGCAAGAGAAATGAGAACAGGGACACAGCAAAGGGGAACAACGGTACCAGGTTGATAAACACCTTGGTCATAGCGTACAGGTCTTTATTTATCCCACACCTCCGGGTGAAGTTTGCTTTCCTCCTTCCCTTGACACAAGGTCTGAAATTATCATTCAGATTCCCAGTGAGTGGAAGGCTAATGAACACAGAGAGCACCAAGCATGCCAGTAGAGTCCAGAGAATCACCCTGTCGATTCTGTACTTCATCCAGAGAAAAAGAGGGTGGGAGAAATTGGCTATCTTAAAGAAATAGAAAATACTGAGGCAAGTGGCAAATGAGACACTTAAATGGTTGGTTATGGTCCAAAACAAGTCAACTATCCTCATCTTTTCATTATCATCATAGAACTGTGGATATACCACCAAAATAGAACAATCTACCACTATTACACACAAAAGACAAATCCTGGATATGGCCAGACTCGTGAGGATTAAATCAATGGAGGCAATCTTCCTGTTCTTGATCCAATCCATGAAGTTTACCAATCCAATGAATGCATTTCCTAAGATGCCCACTGTAAACTCTCCGTATGCTATGAGTATTAACATACTCTCCTCTTTAAGTGGCGTGTTTAAAAAGAGAAATAGTCAGTGAGTTTCTGGTTGACCTGATGCAGTTTGGTATCTATAATGGCTTCATAGATTTTGCTGTAATTTCCTTTACCTTTTTGTAAAATTGTAGTCTGTCTTTTGATGAAGACTGGAATGATAAAGGAAGAATGTTGCTATCTATCTTCATTGAATCCTAATTAGTCTTGACAAGCAGTGTTGGGCAATCCTTAGCCTGGGCATAGTATGTGCATGGAGAGCAGATTGTTCTCAGCAGCTCTTTTCACATATAGTTAATTCAGGCTGAGCTACTGTTTGCAAAGATGCAAATTGAGGCAACATCCTTTTATGGAACTGCACTGTCTTTCTGAGGCTAAGTTTTACAAACTTCGATGCATACTAGTACCCTTAATGGGGTTGCCAGGTCTAGCAAATACAGACGCGAGACACCCAGTTAAACCTGAATTTTAGATAAAAAGTGAAAAACTTTTTACTGTATGTCCCAAGTTATATGAGATCAGAACTTGCAGAAAGTACTGAAGCTAAATGTAATTGAGTGTCTTACATTTTACCTGGCAAACGTGAACAAGGGAATTTGCTTGCAATTAGAAAACTGGCAAAAATTGAAATTTTGGAAGAGTCTTCATCTTGTTGATGATCATACAGTTGGTACAGAATCTAGAGTTTGGGTTCACATTGACAGTTAAATACTTTCAGGAAATTTAAAAGATTAAAGATAGCTTGGTTCTAAAACAATTTTAGCTCATTATCTTGGTGGTTCAGGTGAACATTACATGGAAAATATCCTAAAATACTGTATCATCTTATGGAGCAGGTAACGTTTATTGACAAAAGAGCCATGATAGAAATGGTCACAGATTACATTTGGAGTTTTCACTTAAAATGTTCTCAAGGAAACTTTGGGTGGTACTGAAGATGTCCTGTCCATTACCTTGACTGTGGTGATGGTATCATGTTTTCATATGTTGAAACTGATCAAATTATACACATAAACATGAAAAATTTTGTACCTCAATAAAGCTATTAAATAAAATTAAATTACGTGAAAACTAAAATGTGTTTGAGGGTAGTTGCTTATATTAGGAAAAAGAATGTAATGTCAAAAAAATGTAAAATCCTTTTTTGTCAATCAGATTTTATTGGTACATTTTAGGTATACATAATGATCACTTTCATCATAGAGAATATGCACCTGTACAAGATAGAACTTGCTTTTTCCCATTCCCCTACAACCCCTCTTCTCCTCCCCGTTTACAAAAGCTTTGTTTCCATGTATTCTTTCTTTTCTTGTTTTTTATTTTTCCCTTCCTTCCTTTTAAAATCTTTCATTTCACTACTCCAACATCTTCCATATAATATTGCATCTAAATATTTAGACCTTTAGATTTTATAGCAAGAGAAGACATATTTTCCATTCTCTACAGACTAACTCTTATTTCAAAAGAGTTAGTCTAATTTAGAGTTACTGAGAAACACTATACGATGTTATGTTTCTGTGGAATAATACTTGGGTACTCAGACCTTTCTGGAGATGTATATCTTCCCTCCTCTTTCCTTATGAAGAAATGTTCGTTTCTTCATAAGAAAATGTTCATTTCTTCATAAGAAAAACTCTAAATGTAATCCGTGACCATTTTTATCATGGGTCCTTTATCAATAAATGTCACCTGCTCCTTAAGATGATACAGTATTTTAGGATATTGTTCCATGTGATGTTCATCTGAACCACCAAGATAATGAGCTAAAATGTTCGTGCCCCATAAAGCACCCTGTAAATAAAGTGCTTACAGTAACTGTGATAATACTTTCACCAAAATACTTTTTAGAATAACTTTAAAATTTTGTTTCATTTTTGCAAATAAGTGTGAATTGTATGCATGCTGGTGTCATATAGCATGGAAGTTGAGTGAATGTTATCATTATGCAAACAAGCCTTTTATTGTACGCCTACAACCTCAAAACCCAATCATGGTAGTTACAGGAGATGCTTGAAAATCCTGAAGTACGCAAAACAAAACACAGAAAAGAAACCTCAGATTAATGAGTGAAACCTCATCAGAAGTGCTAATTCTATAGAACATTCAGAAAACTATCCAAGCATACAGTGTTAAAGCATTTCATAGAAAATATTAATATACTCCATCAAAAAGACAAGAATTGTCTGGTCATCTACAATAAATAGCAACATAAGCAGTTAGTATGTTAAAAATATAAATGGTAAAGTTTATACTAGGGGTATAAGTAAAAGTATTTTACAGAGTGAACTTTACATGAAGCAAAACAATTAAGAATTTTTGGTGATTAATATTTTAGTTAGATGGAATACAGGGAACTGAGTAGATTGCAATAGGTCAGAACTAAGAGCAAAAATGCACAACCGGAGTAAACAGGAATGATCTCAAGCATGCCAGATCAAATGTTTCAGTAATATTCTATTGAGGGAGAATTTTATTTTCATAGAAAAACCACATCTTATTAATGATTACCTTCTTTCCACCTTTCTTTTCTTTGTCTACTTCTTTCCTTTTTTTTGTAATTTATTCTGTACATGTTATGGACATACATTATTAGGGAGTTGGCGGGGGTGACAGTGTGTATTATTCTGTATTATATGTTAATTTATTCCCAATTAACTTTTGTGCTCAGTGGAAATTCTTGTCTTATTTTTTTCTTTTTTTGAGACATGGTCTTGCTATGTGGTTCAGGCTGGCCCTGAGCTCACTTTGTAGCTCAAGCTGGCCTCAAACTTTCAATGATCCTCCTGCGCAGCCTCCTGGGTGCTGGGGTTACAGGCGTGCACCACCATGCCTGGCCTTGCTTGTCTTGTTACAGAAACTGGAGTGAAACAATCCAACGCCATTTGTTACCCTTACTTGTTTGTCCAGACTGTGAGGAGCACTCAGGGATGGGTCACAGGGGAGATGCTTGTGTATGGATTCTATTCCTACCTGCCAGCTGCTTGAGAAGCAGGATACTTGTGAGGAAATTGAATTTCAACGCAAATGAACAGCAAGCACTGGAACAAGATCAACCAGGAATATAAGCTGGGAGGTGACCTCAAGCACCCGCAAGGAAAGTGAACTAGTGAGAAGGCCAACGAGCTCCTGAGGGCTGAGTCAAACCAAATGCAAGAAGCTCAGCAGAGCCATGGAGGGAGCACAGCCAAGGGGAGCAAAGAAAATTTAGACTGAAGGAAAAGAGAACCCTGTAAGTGTAGCACAGATGCAGGTCCCCGTAGCACAAAGTAAAATCTTTAAAGCAGTCCAGTACATCCACTCCCCAGCCTTCCTATTATGAGTTCTTCAATTACGATTGTAAAGACATCTTCAGTACTGAACATGTTGTGAAGAGAACAACTAGATCTCAGCTATTACTGTAGCTGGGCTAATTTATAGGTGGTCAGGTGGATTGTGGTACATAGAATTTTCAGATCATACAATGATGTTTTTGTCTGTCATTATTTTGATTTTGATATCAGTTTTGAAGTGTCCAGAAATAAGGTTATCTCTCCATTCAGGATAGCACCAACTGATTGTTCTCAATAAACGGTGTGCCTAATTTTCTGTGGCTTGGGAAAACTATAATCATCACCTTTAGTGAGTGATAACTGAAGCGTTTCATTAAAACTATTCTCATGCAAATTGAAAGAGATTTTCATTTTTTGAATTTGCAGTAGGTTTCTTGCTGTGAGTTCCATATACTCGGACCTGTCAAATTAAATTTTGAATAAAAAGGCATAGAGGGTAAGCAAAAACATATGTTTAGTAAAAATCAAAATATGTAAATGAAATTTCACTTTCATCATTGTAAGTTATAAGTTACCCACCTAAGAGAGTGGCATCTTGTAGGTGGAAAATGGATTTTGGTTATGAAAAAGATCAGTATAACTACACTGTAGAGAATTAATATTGAGTTGGAGCATAATAACTTTTGTCTTTATTTAAATAGTTAATAGAGAAGGTTATGATACAAGTCTGTGTAGAATGGTCATATTGTTTTTAGTGAGGCATACGGCAATTGTTACTAAACACTCTTTCCATGCTGTTGTCCAGTACAAATGAAAGGGGCCTGACAAAAATTTGCCTTCTCCACTTTTATTTAATATGAAAAATACCCACAAAGACAATTTCATCTGAAACATTTTCTCTTGGATAATAAACATTTTCTTCTAAAAATAAGGAAATTTGTATGTTTTATGTTATTCTAGTTCCAATAAATTTCTTTGTGTAACACTTATGACCACACAACACATGCTATGGTCATGTCTCTAGATGGAGCATACACTGTTTTATTGTGGGTTTTTGCTTTGCTTTGAGACAGGGTCACACTATGTAGGCCAGGCTGGTCTCCAACTTGCAGTTTTTCTGTCTCAGCCTCTTGAGTGCTGAGATTGTGCTTATATTACACTACATTTGGTTTTTAAAAAGTTTCTTAATCAATAACTTTTCCATGGATAGAACTAGTTCCACTATTAAATTAGAATGATTATTTTTGGGGGAAGCAACACCTAACCCACAGTTCATTTGCATATAGGTGATACAAATCAAAATAGGGTTCTTTTTCTTGTAATTAAATATTTTTACAATGCAAACCTGTGGTATATTTCTTATATCTTATATATAACATGTAATCAACACATGGTAGCCTGACATTAATAACATAAACAGACTAATTATTTCTAAACTATTACCAGAAACAAAACAGAAAATAATACTAAATGGAAAACATGTCACAGAGTCCTGAGTTAGAAGGGTAAAGGGAACATTTGACAGACTCCTGAAATTGCAATCTCCAGCTAGGGTTACTTAGGAAACACCCTGACCATCGGGACCCTTAACTTTTATTCTCAAAATGGTTCTAGGAGATGTGTTTCCATCTGTACCAACCACTTCTTCCTGGTCAACACTTACTCCTAGAGATCACACTTTGAAAGAACAATATGATTTATTATTCCAGCAGAATCTCATCAAAAACACTTATTTTCCAATCACAATCAAGATTAAACATTCCACAAATGGACAGGGTCATGCAATATAAAGATCAGGACTGCCCTTCAGGTCAGAGAAGACAGTTTATTTATACAACTGATTTTACAGAGAGTGCTAATGAGTTCTCAGATCTCTTCCCTATACTGTGTTCCCCTGAGGTTCTTATCCTTTCTGAGTTCAAGGCTTTTATCAGCAGATGGCAGGAGGAAGTGGAATCTCTTTCTATGTAGTCAAGGGTGTGCAAGGCCATCCTGGGGTTTAGATTCATTTTTCCTCGGAAGACAAGGAAAACAACGGTTCGGTGATAGCATCAGATTCAAATGAAGCAAGACAGAAGTGTGAAGGAACACAAAAGAGTCTTTAGAGTCATGTTGGGTAGTAACGATTCCTGGTAGCATATAGGAATTTGGCCAATTTCTTTCTCTTCATATGCAGTGTGTTCTTCTTTAGCATTCTCTAGAGAACAAAGGGTTTCTTTCTTCTGTCAAAACTCTTCACAAACCTTACACTTTCAGCAAATCTTTTCTCAGCTCGGTCCCCACTAGCAGGACAAGTGAGTGCCTCCGTGGGAATGTGACAACTGTTGGGCATCCGTAACTCCTCCTGGCTTTCCTTGAGGAACTAGAGCAGTAGCGGTATTACAAGAAAACCATGAGGAGGAGGAGCAGGAGGACCCCTGCCTTCATAGCCTTCTGTGGGCACCTGTGTGTGTGTGTGTGTGTGTGTGTGTGTGTGTGTGTGTGTGTGTGTGTATCTGGCTATAGAGCTAATGCTAACAAAAAGGTGATACTCAGGATAACAACTAAACGTGTGTCTCTAGGGGCAAAGAAAGTGTAGTAATGATTCGATCTGTAAAAATTGTAACAGACAGGAAGTGAGCATTAAATATGTTCACTGCTTATACCTACAATCTACAATAACCAGAAGTCAAAGAGTATAATTAATCATGACATAGCGAGTATTATAAGTATGTGTGTGTGCATGTGTGTCTGGTGTACAGCATGTGTATATGTATTTGCCAAAAGTGTAAGAAATATATTTTGGTAAAAATCAAGCAGCCTGGGAGAATGAGTGGACAGGAAGAAAGAGGAGGTTTGTTATTAGAATTGTATTATACAATCACGTAATTATATTATAACCATTGCCATTGTTGTAGAAAAAATAGGATACTGTACACTCCAGCACAGTAGGGATGTAAGGATATTATATAAAGTTAAGATTGTATTCATAGAAGAAAAATATAAACTGCGAAATATCTGAGGAGCTATGTAACAGACAAAAGATAACGCCAAATATAGTAACAAATATATAGGTAAGGGGGCATGGTGGTCCATGCTAGTAATCCTAGCAGTCAGGAGGCTGAGGTAGGAGGATCACCATAAATTCAAAGCCAGCCTGAACTACATAACCAGACCGTATCTCCAAAAAAAAATGTAAATAGGTTTATGTAACATTTTGAAAGAAAAAAGAAATTTGTACGTCATAACTTAGCTGGGGTATATAAAGAGAACTTAGCTGGGCTGTATAAAGAGAAATACTTATAAAAATTATTTGTATCTGTCCCTAAAAATAATACATATATGTACATCTAGATATATATACTCAAATGTTGATGGCAGTTCTTCCAGTATGAATTTCTAATAATTTTTTTCTTCAGATGCAACTCAAAATAATTTTTTCTTCAGATGCAACTCAAAATAATTTCCTTAACAAAAGCCTGAGTTCTTGCATTTCTTAGAACATTTATATGAAGCTCTTATATTAGATGAGTAGTTTGGTTGAACATAATATTCTTGGGTTACATTTAATTTTCTTAAAAATTAAAAAAGTTTAAGTTTTTATAGTGGAATAAATAATAAATAATGAGTTTACAATGCATGTTCCTGTGGAAAAAGATTAGTCATATTTTTGACCTTTTACAGATAACTCAACCTTTAAATCTAACTTTACCAGAAGATTTTTTTTGGTGTCTGTCCCAGTATTAACTCCCAGTTTGTTATACTTGGTGATGTGGTATGTTAAAATATATTCTCTTCAAATATTTTTTTTTATTTTCTGAATTATTTATTGAATTATACAATTGTATATGTATCACTTTCAACTAGTTTACTTTTCTGCTTTGGGTACTTAATCTATAGATATGTCTCTTTTAGGTGTTCAATATTTTTACTTAAATCTTTTGAGTTCTTTTAATTCTACATTTCATTTGCTGGCCTGACGTCTACTCTGCATTTCACTTGCTATCTTTTTCATCATATTTATAGACACATTGCCCAGTGATTTCTGTTTCTGTGACAGTTCTGTTCTTTTCTCTTTTCCCCCCGAGTTCTTATCAGTTTAAGATGAGTTCTTAATTTATAGCTTTCTGATAGATGATTATTTCACTATTTTAAAAATATTCATATGAAAATTTTGGTCAAAGTTCTCATCTGCTCTGAATCAATATTTCTCTTGTGTCTGACACTTGTTAGTGTAACTTTCATATTAATTTTTCTTTTTATACTTATCTTTATATGGTATGGTGATATAATAATTTAATGAGTTGCATGATTTGGAACAGCTATTTGAATGTTTTCTGTATAGTTTCCATGATCAAAGGCTCCGCATTTTCTCTGTTTCTTCCTACCCAGGCCAGATTCTACAAATAGAATTTATTTAAATAATGTTTTAAATATCCTTGTCTTCTTTTACCTCAACCAAATGAGGCGTAGCAGGGCTTTGGCCATGGGCTATGCTTAGCAGTGTTCTTATACTCAGTGGTGCAAATGAGTGATAAAGATTTTGCATTTCAGCATGTGTTTCTCACACTCACGAGGGGTATTTTGACTGTTGCTTTCAGCTGTTGTAGACTCCCCATCCATGTCTTGCTTCCTTTCCTTTTTTTTTTTTAGTACTTCTTTTTACTCAACTTTTGTCTGATTGAAACTGCTGTGGACAGTTCTCACATTTATCTTAGAGTCAGCACACTGTATGTTTCCTGGTTTCACCCATATTTTTATTTTCTTCTTCAATTTGTTCTGGTTTCTAGGATAAGAAGAAAAATATTGATTTTACCCTTAATTTAAATTATATATATATTTACTTTACCTAAGAAACAAAGTTAGAGACATGAGTTATATGATATTCTAGTCCTTGGGAAAAAGAGTCAACATATGTTTTAGAAAATATATGTCAAAGCAGTTTTATTTTAGCAGTGAAAAATTTTTCATGAACTCTTCTACAGGATGAAAAAGAGGGATTAACTGAGTCCACCCTGAGTGGTTTAGGAGACCCTGTCTCAATCCACCAGTGGCTTTGACCCTTGAAAGGCAGCATAGCTAACTGAAGAAAATCAATAGCACACATTTTTCTGCTTGTGCAAACTGTTCATTTTGCTCCATTTTTTCTTTTTCTAAGTACCATAATATTTCCTCTTAACTGCATAAAAATTCATATTGCACAGTGAAGTTAGGATTGCAGAAAAGGCTTTCTTTCTCCCACCATCTGCACCTACAAGTTAAACACACATGAGCACGTGTGCACACACACACAATTACTATTGTTATTGTTAATGAATACTGTATTGAGAAATCTGATAATAGCCTCATTTGTCTCCTTCTGGTGTGATTTTGGTTTTTTGCCTGTTGACTCAATGCCATTTTCTTTACATTTAAAGTCATAAGTTACAATCAGGTCATGTTTTTTTCTCAATTTTTTTTCTTTTTTTTTGAACCAGGAATTGAACTCTGCACCTTACACTTGCCAGGCAAGCACTTACACCACTGAACTTTACCCCAAGCCCCAGGACATGTTTCTGAGCTGATGTCTTTGGATTCAGTGACACAATATCTAGATTCAAGTAATTTATTTTAGAAAAGCTTCCAGGAATACCCCTTTTAAATATTGGGTTAATTTCAATATTTTGTTCTTTTCTATACAGACACCCAGTTATTTCTTCATCTTAGCATTCTCTGTAATTGTCTCTTTCTCACAAAGATTCTTTCTCTGGTTTTTGGACCACTTTCTCCTCCTTCTCTCATTACTATCTTTTACCTCATTCGCAGCATTTTTGTTTGATCTACATGCTCTTGCAAAAGTTAAACTTTCTCATTCCTAAGGTGATTTTTATCTCTTAATTTTTTCTTGATTGCTATCAGCTTTTGTATCAAAACTCTCTATTGCTTGAACGTAACTTCTTTTAATTTTTCCTTTATGTTTAATGATGTTCTTCACTTTTAGTTCATCTTAGTATGTTTCACTGCTGCTTCTAATTTGCTGAAAATATGGATTCTTTCATTATGGGTGTGTGTATATGCCTGCTTTTTAGATGTACACAGGCATTTTCTTTTTTGCTATTGTGGTTCCAGTTATGGCAATTCTTTAAATTTTATTGTTATTTTCAGACCCACTACTAGCAAAAGAATTTTTGAGTAGTTGAAGGACTCAGGATGTGTTTGTAATTTATATTTTAGCTCTTGGAGCCCTCTTACATTTGAGCAGCCTCGTTCATTATGGCACGGTACTTTCTCCTTTTTTGTAATTTTGTCTGGACTGGGGATGTAGCTCCATGGTAGAGTGCTTGCCTAGCATGCATGAGGTCCCTGGGTCAATCCCTAACATTGCAACAAAAAAGAAGCAAAAAATAAACAAAAACACAAAAGTAAAAAACAGAGCACACACTCAAAAAAAATGTATAAATTTACCCTGTCTCGTTTGTCTTGCTTTGTGCTGAGTGGCTCCTTTTGTCTTCTATGGTGCCTACCCAACCCTTAGGAATCACTACCTGCCTATGGCCACTCATGGTCCAAATAAGCCTGTCTGGACTCTGCCATTTCCAGAATGTTTCTACAATTTCTGCTCTTTCGTATGGATCAGGTTTAATTCCTACATCAGTGTAAGTTCTGTTGCCCAATCTGCTCGTGTCACGTGTTTTCCTCCACCTGTTTCCACGTAAATTGCAGTCATGATGCCTTCTATGTATTATTGCTGCGGGACTTCCGTGTAGAGGACACTGAGACCTTGTTTCCAGGAAGCAGCATTATTTGTGCCAGTACTGACTCAGCAGGTTTGTATCCAAAGGCTGAGCATCGAACGTGGCTTAGTTGTACACTTTTGTACAATTTTTGTGTCTTTGTCTCCCTTATACGGGCATATGCTAACATCTACAGTCTGGTTGGGTAGACGTTAACATTCTAAGCCTCATTGGGTATGATTTATGTTGCCGAGTTACATCAGAACTACCCAGCCTTGGGGCTGGGGATTTAGCTCAGTGGCAAAGCGCCTACCTGGCAAGCGCAAGGTTGTGAGTTCGTTTCCCGGTACCGAAGAAAAACAAAAACAAAAACAAAAAAAAACAAAAGAACTACCCAGCCTTACACAGAGGCTGACATCACTACATTGTAAAAAGTTCCTGCCTGGACAGCTGGGGAGGGGCCCTACCACAGTAAGATTATGCTGTAGATTTCACAGGTGGTTACTTTTGTTTGTCTAGTTCTCTTGATTTTTTAAAAGGAGGTTTTTATTTATTTTTAAAATAATTTTATTGGTACATTTTAAATATACATAACAATCATATTCATCATAGGGAATTTGAACCGGTACATGTCCTTGTTTTTTTTTTTTTAACATGTTCTATCTTTTTTTTTCTTTTTTAAAATTTATTTTAAAAATAAAAGAAGGAAAAAATATTAACAAACAGACATCCATTTACAAAATAGTGTAAGAACAATACAAGCAATACAGAGTTACAGACAAAGTGGTACGAAATTAATAATGGTTGTTGTATTAAATATTGATATCTTCAAAGTGGTTTCTCAGGAAAACAAATAGAGACATGCAAGACTGGTCAAACAAGTAATCACTAACTGATCCTTTCAGTAAAGCGATAGAAGTCAGTAGTACAACTATGTTAGCTATCCTGTATATACATACATACATACATAATTTCCCCTTCTTTCTTTTCTCTTTCTCATTATTATTTATCCCAGTTGCCCTTTACTTTTGAACGCCTTCCTTTCATTTCACAATGTCTATCATACCTCCTAGTTTTTATTCACTCTTTCAGGTTCTGACACTAGTGAGACAATACATTGCTTACACATTACATGTTCTAGCTTGATTCTTCTTTTTCCCCCATTCCCTTCCTGTCCATTCAACCCTTCTTCCTCTCCTTATTTATAAAAGTTTTGTTTTCATTTTTTTCTTCTATTTTCTTTTCTCTTCCTTCCCCCTCCCTCCCTTGTTCCCTTTCCCATTTGAACATTTTCTTCCTATTTCACAGTATCTATTATACATTTTGGTCCTTATTTATCCTTTCAGTTTCTCACACTAGAGAAATAATGTGACATTTACACATGTATGTCTGATTTATTTCACTTAAGAGATTGGTCTCAAGGTGTAACCATTCATTTAGAAACGTCTCAAGTTTATTCTTTATGGCAGGATAGTACTCTATTGTCTAAAAAAAACTACATCTAGAAGGAGATTTTCAAAAGAAAGTATTTACATATTAGATGTAAATAGCAATCATTATCTTATAACAGCTAGAGAACCCACATCATATATAGATACAGAAATACATGTAGGTATATTGTATATATGGATGTATCTACAATAATATTAAAATATGTTATTGTCTTCTTAAAATATATGAAGAAGGGGCTGGGGATATAGCTCAGTGGCATAAGCGCCTGCCTGCCTGGCAAGCGTGAGATCATGAGTTCAAGTCCTAGTACCAAAAAAATATATATATATACCTTTTTATATCAGAAGTTTAAATAGGTAATATTTGTTTAAATTTTCTCTCTCTCTTTCTTCCATAGAACTTATTCTATTGTTATTCTAGAAAGGCTTTTTATTATCTATCATGTTCTTATGTAATAAGTATATAAGTGAACTTTTTAATTCCCTGCTTAAGGGAATTTTTTAATTCCCACTTAAGGGAAAATCTTACAATTATACTTTTTAATTTTTCAAAAAATAAAATACAGATGAAGTGGTCAAAAATTTCCAGAAATAATTTAGACAAAATAAGATGTTATGGAAATACTATGTAAATTTGTATATGGTGGCTAAATATTTTATACAGCAATATTTTCTTTGGAAAACACAGATTAAATAATTGCATCTTTGTATTCATTGAGAAGTTTAAATAAAATAGACTAAAAATGAAAAAGCCTTCATTTAATTTTTAGTTTTAATTGAGTTACTTGGATCAGAAAATCATCAATTGCAGTCTCATTTTAAAATCATTGAGTAGTAAAGCTTTTTCGATCGTTTATGAACTAAAAGAGTACTTGAAAAGGAAAATTTTTATGAATTCTTGTTCTTTTATACTTAATAAATGATAGTCATTAGTGTTGAGATGATTTCTGTATTTTCTACTTCTGGGCACCTAAATGGCTAACTAGTACTAATTATTTGACATCAAAATTTCAATTGTAAAGATTAGTTTATACTAATAATGTAAAAATATATGTGCTTGAGAAAAATCTCCACAAGGAAATACTTAATGTAAAAGCATTTTGTTGGCTTAAGAATTCATTTTCATTATTGTTATGGTTTGTGTCTGAACATTCCCCCAAAAGCTTCATGTGATCATGGGGGCAGGCTTTTTGAAGACTGCTGACTCTAGAGTCTGTGATTGGTTCACTGTCTAGTTCTGGGATTGGATATGTGACTGCTACACCTGCCCTAGGGAGGGTAGCCTGCATACAGTATAAGGGAGCAAAAGAGACTTGCTCACCCCTTTTGCTCTTACTGCTTTTGCTGTCTCCCTCAGCCCTAGATTGCATGAAGTGTTTCCCCTTTTGCTCTTGTTGCTTTTGCAGTCTTCTGCTACCATGAACTGTCACCCTTCTGCCATGCCACCCTGCCTTGGAGCCAGTTGATTATGGACTGAAACCTCCACAAACTGTGAGCTAAATAAACCTTTCCTCCTTTAACTTTGAGTGTTGGGTATTTCATCTCATTAACAAGATGAGTAACCACGGCAATTATCATGAAAAATTTCACATCTATTTTCTTTTTTTTTTTTTTTTTGGTTTTTCTCCGGTACTGGGAACCAAACTCACGACCTTGTGCTTGCCAGGCAGGCGCTTTTGCCGCTGAGCTAAATCCCCAGCCCCTTCACATCTATTTTCAATGAGAGTTGTTACTTTTAAAAAGAAGTCCACATCTTGAAAAATAACTGATGGCTACTGAATCATCCAAATAGCCAGTGACAAGAACAGGATATATATCATTCTGAAAATAATAATATTTGTTGCATCTCATTATGCCATCATGGAATTACAAATATTAAAAATGTAAGAGATAATCACTTAAAACAGTTTAAAAATAAGTATTTGATAATTGTTATTGTCAACATAATTATACCTTGGGAAACATTTCTTTCAAAAATTTGAAAAGACTGTGTTATATAAATTCATTACCAATTACCTTCCTCAATACTGTGCATTTTGGCCTTGGGGTGTAGCGCAGCTGTAGAACATGCACTTAGCAAGGGAAAGACTTTTAGTTTGATTTTCAGAATTGCAAGAAAGAAAACCTTTGTCTTTAATTGTACTATTATAGTTGTATAACAGAAAGAAACTGTAATAATGTAAAAATCCTATATCAATACCCATCAACCAACTCATTTTACCTAGAATGGTGTGCCAAAATATGAAAAAGGATGGGAAATACTGTCATATATGAAAGGTCTAAAAATCAAGTTTACATGTAACATATTAAATGCAATAAAAAATAATCAAAAACAAAGTCTAAAATCTTCCAGAAAAAAAAATAAAATAAAATAAAACAAAAAGTGAAAAGGGTACTCTTGTAAAGGTACAAGATTCAGATGAATTTCAAACTTGCTAGCTTTATGTAGAGAAAATAGGTATCCAATGTTGAAGAATGTAAATTGAGATTTACGAAAATGGAATCATATAAAAGCACTTATTGAGAAGAGACACCATCAAATCAGAAATACAATTGTCTCATAAAAAGAGACAGCTTTAATTAATAGAAAACTATGGGAGCAATCGTTTGAATATAAAATGCTAGTATTGATAGTGTATTATTGACTTGTCCTTGTGAACTAACATGATGAAAATATTCAATACTTGGAATCCATGGAGACAAACACCAAATTTACTAGATAAATAACATAACTGAAGTAAGGTTTGAAATCTATTTCATTTGACCTTATTCTTTATCATATTTTACAGTTCTGAACTAGTGTGTTTGATCTGAGTCTGTAAAACAAGAAAGAGCTTCAGTTCTAATTCTAGGCAGCTGGAATTTTAAATTTTGGGTTCCATTTTTATGTGTGAAACATTGATAGTAATATTACCTACCTTATTAAATTGTTGTGATTGAATGAAGTCCAGCATTCAAGTCCTCAGAATAAAACAGTGCTTACCACATATACTCAATAATGTTAGGTACTATTATTCTAATATTTCCTGACATTTAGGAAATCATGACTTACTTAACATGTTGTTTTGCTATAGAGCTTTTCTTCATGTAGGGATTTTTGAATCCCTACCTATAATATTTGCAAAAATTTCAAGATTGGTCATTGTTATGGTTTGAATATTTGTGTCTCCTGCAAATTTCATGTTGAAACTCAACCCTAACAAAACAGTATTTAGAGATTGGACACTGGGAATAGACTATCATGGCTCAGACCTCACAGATGAGATCAATGCCTTAGAAAAAGGCTGGTGGGAATGTTCTTTGCCATTTTATCCCTTTTTCCATGAGAGGACACATTATTCACAGCACCAAGGTGCCTTGGTCATGGACTTGCCAACCACCATAACTATGAGAAATAAATTCCTTTATTTATAAATTATTCAACCTCAGGTATTTTAAAATAGCAGCACAAATGGACTAAGACAATGTTGCATGAAGTCATAAAGTATAGCATCATAATGTCTAGTAATGTTCCACTGTTTATTTTTATTAATAATTGAAGACGTAAAAAAACTTACAGTAGGTTTAGATTTTTCAAGCTTTATTTTTTCCATTCAATATTCGTGTTCGGCACATCTTCAAATATTGATAGGCAGGTGGCTGTTTTGTTTCCTTCTGAAGTGATATAAAGTGATTCTCACAGTATTTCAGTTTAAACACAATGAAACACTTATTTCTATTTGACAACTCACCTAAATGGGTAGATCAAATAAAATATCCCAAGGCTTATATATTTCACAATGTACACGTGGACATTTTTCAAAATTTTGGAGACTGCAAGAGTGAAAAAGGAAATGAATTTAAGATAAACCTGTATAAAATATGTAGAGTACAGGTTAGTGAGGAATTCTGTAAAACTGGTGGCAATTAAAGTTATGAAATACTGAAGGAAAGAATATCTGTATGCTGTAAAAATAAAATTCTGGTTACAGAGTACATGATTGACATATAAAATCTGCTCTTTTTCTACATGCATGCAATTAACACTTTGAAAAGTAAAGTTTAAAAACAATAGTATTTATAATAATAGCAAAAAGAATGAAATATTCAACTACTTATACACTGTAAGCTAAAACACTGTTGGAAGAAATTGAAGATGATACAACAGGAATACATCTCATATTCATCAAAAAAGACAATATTGTTAGATTCAGTGAACTACCTATGAAAAATTCCCACAGCAATTTGTCAGAAACAAACAAATTGATTTTCAAGTTCATATAGATTTATGAGGAACATTGAATATACAAAAAAACCTTCAAAAAAGACGAACAAAGTTCAAAGACTCACTCTTATTGACGTTAAGATTTACTATGAAGCTATAGTAATTGAGACTGTGCTGCTGGTATAAAGGTAGAGAAAAATGGAGTAGAGTTGAGTCCTGAAATGAACTCAACATTTACAGTCAGTTGATTTTTAAATGAGTGTTAAAAATTCATTAGGGCTCAAAGAATCTTTGATAAATACTCCTGGCACAACTGGATGTCTGCATGGAAGACAGTGAAGTTGGATCCCTACCTCACAGTATGTAGTAAACTTAAGTCAATATGGAACAGTAGTCTAAAGAAAATGTTCATGACCTTGGATTTGACAATGAATTATTAAATATGACATGAAAGACATAAGAAAAATTAAAAATTAGATAAATCATACTTAATTTTAAATGAAAACTTTTTAATGAAAAAAGCCAATTTGACTCCCTTACTTTAATGTATGCACAAAATTATCACATATTTATAGCTATCAGTAAATGATTAGCTTTCCCACTCTTTACAGATGTGCAAAATTTCTTTAAATGTAATAAACAATCTTAATTATAACCATGTTCTAATACTCCAGTACAGATTGTAGGTAATGGCCTCTATCATGTCTCAAAAGATCAAAATCAAAACAAGGTTCAATATGATCTATAAGACTGATGAGTGTATAGAAGAATTCATGTTAATTACATTCCTCCTTTTTTCTTATCCATTCTTCTTCTGTTGTTACAGAAGTTTCTTCTCTAGTATAGTAATGAAACCACCCAACATCAACCATTTTAAAAAGGAACATTGTTTCTAAAAAAAAAAAAAAGTAAAACAAAACAAAATATTTATATATGGCAAGAGATTTATGAATGTAAACTCAGTGAAATTACCCTTGGAGAACTGATGCTGAATCTGCTATCACCACAAAATCTGCTAGGGGAAAATTTACATTATGTATTGTTTTTTACCTTTTAAAATCCTCTAACAAGTAACATTTTATTGAAGTTACCACTATATAGCAAGGTAAATATGAAATGATTGTACCTAATAGGAATAAAGAACAAGTTATCCTGCTAAGAGTCAAGATAAAAAATCAGGTCCAGTTGTTAATCCTGTACCATATGTGTTTTCTCCCAAGCCCCCGTGTATTTTATTTCCCAGACTGCCACTAGTTACTGGTACTCTAGTGTTCAAATTAATCCTGGAAGTGCTACACAGTTTACCAGATTCCCAGGCCCTGTAAGGTGCATTATAAACCTCCTGGAGGATATGGAGAATTCAAGCAGGTATCGTAAATATAAAGCCCTGTAGGCGTCAGACAGGAATAAAAGTAAGTGGCAGGAAGGCAAGGAGTGCAGTGCTGATGTGTGGCTCCATCCACTAGGGCCCTGGCCACTTCAGAATGTAAGCCAATCTTGACAAGTCTTTCCAGAGAAGCTCCAAATCTGGGTTTTTATTTTAAAGCTTCATATTTACGCATGTTGTCTCAAATTTCAGAAAAAGAAAGCTACAGTTTGAACACTGTAAAAGTTTAGACTAAATCATGGTTAACTTCATCTGACAAACCCAGAATAGCGGGGTTCATCCAGTGTTTATATATACATTTAACTTTAGGATCAATAAATTTCTTTCATATTTGATGGACCATTGACACGGAAAGATCTTGCATTAGGCCAAACAAATCTTATTCTACACTATATAACATACAGACATGTTGTAGGACCCAATTCAGTAAAATATCAACACAAATTAAATAACAATATAAGAATCATGTGCCAACATTTATAAAAGGTATGTAAATTGATATTTAATGAGGAAAATACAGCTTTGAATACAATTTGATCTGCAAAAGAACAATTGAAAAGAAGCCAGTGACAGAACTGACTTTGCTTCTAAGAATATGTAAAACCAGATGTCTGGCTCTTTCCAAGCAAGGATATAGAAATAAACTGAATACTTTAAGTGGACGACCCAGCTGTAATGAAAATTTTTTAAAAATTTCCTCAGATGTCAAAAACAGTGAGAGGGGCTGGGGATTTAGCTCAGCGGCAAAGCGCCTGCCTGGCAAGTGCGAGGTCGTGAGTTCGGTTCCCGGTACCAGAGAAACACCAAAAAAAAAACAAACAAACAAACAAAAACAGTGAGAAAGGGAAAATAATGAAAGAGAAAAAAATGCTGAAATAGAGTTAAGGCAGCATTAGTCTCCTTAAATCCAGGGTTTCCATTTCTTTTGAGATTTTATTCTACTAGTACACGTGTGTGGTCCGTCATGAGTACCTTCACTCTGGGGAGTTGGTACCTGTACACGATGCAGCTATTCTTCTTTAGCTCCCTCTCCCCTCCCCCTGGGTACGCCTGCCTGGGGCTCTCCAAAACTAGAAGGGAGACTGGTTACTAGCAACAAACCAGAACCCCTGGAAGGCAGTACCTTAATGGGCAGTTAAGAAAATAACATACAACGGCTGGGGATTTAGCTCAGCGGCACAGTGCCTGCCTGGCAAGCGTGAGGTCATGGGTTCGATTCCCAGTACTGGGAAAAAAAAAAAAAGAAAAGAAAATAACACACATCCAGCAAAAGTTTAAATTAAATGTCTCATAATAGCCTTGCCTGCACATATATATGTCCTTCATTTCCACCATACTGCGCTTGCATGCAAATTTGTATGGTGTTGCCAAGAACCTTACAAACTGAAAATTTCATTTGAAAAAGTCTCAGACTGGTAACATCCCCAGTCAGTCTTTTAAAGTGAAGTTAAAGTTAAATCCTTCCTGGAAGAGTACATTGTCAACTTGACCTCAGAGAACGCCATCAATGAATTTCTAATGAAATTGAGTTCAAAGTAAAATCCCTGGGCCCCCTGTATATCTCAGAGCTAGAACACTTGTCTAGCATCTCCAACCCTGGATTGCAAGTTAATAATTCACCCTGCAAAGACAGCAGATGCTAGAGTTAGTACTTACAGAGTTTAGAAAAACACCAGGGAATGCTCTTTGTCTCATGTATTAAGGAAAATTAGCCCGGCAGATTTTTCTCACATACCTTATCTTTTATTTGATTACCTTCTTGAGTACACACACTAGTTCATAGAAAATTTAGTAAGTTACAGAGAACTACAAAACAAAAATAAAAATCATCTATACTTCCCCTATCCACAGATGAGGAACCTAAGTTTATATATAAATGTAGTCAAAATAGATTTCTAAGCAACATACCTGTTTATCTATGTATGTATGAATCTTAAAATCTTTATAGAAACATGCTACCAGTGGTAGTTGAGTATTATAAATATATATAATCAATTTCTCTTTTATACCTGTTTTCTAATATTAGGTACAATTGAAACTGAACTATTTTTAGTAACAAATGGAGCTATTTGACAAAAAGAACAAGTATCAATAAAACAAAACTAACACTGGCAAAATAGCAAAGGAATCACAAAGGAAAATATACATAGATTTCAGTTCATATGAATTACCAGCCTATTTTTCCAAACATCACAAATCATTTGCCAAAAGCAAATTGAGAGAAAAATTAAGAAGAAAAATTATAATTATTGTAACAGATATATAACATAGTGTTAACATATGAGGTAGTCAAAAAATTGGTAAGAAAACCATAAGATCTAAAAAGGTAAAACAAATGAGCAGTTCCTGAGAAGGATTTGCCTCTGGCTAAATAATCATTTTAACCTCACTAGCAATTAAACACACACAAAATTTTAAATGATGTTTTGTGATCAAAAGTAACATTAAAATAATTTAATGATGCTAAAATTGGAACAAAATGGATATCTATTCACTATTATGTAACAGCATATTCTCGATACCTAGCAGAGTTAGTGTTAAAGTACATATATTGGATGAATTTACAATACTCCTGCTTCATAATATTCGCCTGAGGTTTACTTAACAATAAAAAGATAAAGCAAGCTAAATATAAAGAGTATGACAAAGATTAAACATGTTTATGCATCTGCAAGATAGGCTATTATTTATCCCTTAAAATGATGATTACAAACAAATTTTGTCATTGGAAAATAAGTGACATAATCTACACAGACAGCATCATTACTTACACAATATAACTTCCAAAACAACCTGGTAAATTTGCTTGAAATTGGATAACATGATAGTGTTGTTGTTACTACTGCTATTTCCCCATTATCTCTTAATTATCTGTATATCCCAAATATATTAGTTGAAAAATATAAAAATATTTGGAAACCTCATGCAGAAAATGGAATAAGCCCTGATCTTTTAGCAATACTCCAGGCACAAGGCCATGAAAATATCAGCATACCTTTGGAAGTTGCCAAAATAAGTTACTGAGCCCCTGTCCCTGGACTGAACACAAAATTTACTTTTTTTTTTTTTTTTTGGTATTGCAATTGAACTCACGACCTTGTGCTTGCCAGGCAGGCACAGTGCTGCTGAGCTATATCCCCAGCCCAAACATTTACTCTAAAAAATCAACATTGGTAATATGTCTGTGACTGCAAGTTTGTGTAGTGTGTGTGTGTGTGTGTGTGTGTGTGTGTGTGTGTGAAATCCTAGAGTTGAACATTTCATACTTCACACAGATCCTACCCTACATTCAATCTTTTGTCCTTCATCAGTGATCATGTTGGATCTTTTGGATTTGTTGTTCTACTGATTCATTACTCAACTCTGGATTCCTGACTTTGCTTCATGTCAGACCCTGGAGAACTAAGATTCATTTCATTAGTGCTCTGACCCTCTCCCCCCAGTGCTTTCCCTAGGTATTTTTCATAGTGTTGCATTCGCTACTGTGACTATTGCTACTGCCTCAAATATACAGCAGTGAAAAAGGACATTAGGACTTAAACACGGATAATAAAGTAACTTTCTAAAGAATTAAAATTGCACACACACACACACACACAAGCATCCTTTCCTGTTCCTTCTATATTCTGAATGCCAAAATTGATCGGAACTTTTTTTTGTCTGTATTTCTTTTTCGGAGGGTCTTCTTAGGGAAAGGGTGCCCCTGCCTCAGGGAAGCCAGGTGAAGAACGCTGGAAAGTCTTGTGGCTGTTTATCCTCCCCTAGTTGTCTTTCTACAGAATAGTCTCTCGACTGGTGATTTTCCTCTGGGCAGTAGTTGGAAAGCAGTTGCAGAGTCAGAAAGTTGACTGAGCCAATGAATTTGCACATGCGATTAAATCTCATGCGAGAGCGGGTTTCCCTGAGACACAGCCAAAGAGTTACTGAAGATTTCAGTGATGCTCAGTGACACAATTACAAACCAGTGCAAGAGGTGGAGCAAGTGAAAAAGGTCTTCAAGGATTTGCTGCGTAGATTCCTAGAATATCCATTTTGCTGCAAGCCTGTCTATGTAACTGAGATTCTGTCTTTTCTCACAGCACTTTAATCGCTGTACTACCCTCAGTGAGGTTTGCTTCAGCTGGCTGTTACCTCGAATGAGAATAAACGCATGAACACAGGGAAAGACAGCTATATTTATCCAGCCAAAAAGAAATAGAGGTTTGTTTTCTGGCACAGTGGCGCAGGATGTTTCTATGACAATGCCTATAAAATACAAGACATGAAGAATGATAAAAGATATTAAAGCTTTCACTGCTTTCACGTGTGCTTCTGTGTTGAAGTCTCTGGATCCTGTGACATGCAACCGCATCTGCTTGTGGTGTCTCCAAAGAGAAAAGATTAACAGAAAACATGTGATTACAAACACTATAAAGAAGAAAATGATTCCCAAATTGGTGAAAAGTTGGCCAAGAAAAAACTCTCTGTTACGTGTATGGAGCTGCCAGGATGTGTTTCTGTATTTCGCTTTATGATCATTAATTATCTTCGCAACTTGTAGAAAATTAAATATAAATGACAGAAGCATGCATCCCATCAGAAGGATAAAAACACATTTGATTCTTCTCTTCAACCCGAGAAATATGGAGTGAGAAAAATTTGCTATCTTCAGGAAATAGAAGATCGCGAGGCTGGTAGAAAATGAGATGTTTAAATGATTGAAAATTGCCCATAGATAACTAATATACTCAGAGAAGTTACCAACGATATACATATGTGGATAGAATACCTTTACATATCCATCTAAAGTGATTAGCCATATCACACAAATTCTGGAAATAGCTAAGCCAGTGAGTATGAAGCAAATCAGAGAGAATTTCTTCTTTCTTACATAGTCAATGCAGTTTACAAGTACAATGAATCCATTCCCTAAAAGCCCCAGGACCGACTCAGTAATAGCAACAAAAATGAGGAAGATTTCTACTGCACTTGACATATCCACCAGTCCTTAGCTACAGCTCTCTTAGATCACCGGCTGCAGATTGAAGTATATAGTAGCTGGGTGAGGGGAGGATGATTCTTTTCTCTTTCTTTAAATCAAATTATACTCCAAGAATATCTGGTGATGGAATCAGAAATATCTTTGTTGAGATCCCTCCAGTTACTTCTTGAGAACTTAGCTAGCCTAGACAATATATGTCCAGGCTGAAAGCTGACTTACAGTTTGTTAAGATGCAAATGGAAGTTTCTGTTTCCTGGATTTAATTTGTCCTTCTGAGATTACTTTGCATTTAATAAACAGACCTCAGGAGTGTGGGTGTCAAACACATTTACAACATCCAGGACATAATACTGGGCTTCATCTTTTGCATTATCAAATCATCATAATTATGTTGTTTATAATCAAAATTTAAATATTTGTTAAGAAAAAAATAACAGAAGTAACAAATAAGTGTGGTCATTATAGACATTCTGAAACATTAATTTAATTAAAATGTGAGCTCAACCATAAGCTGTGTTCTTATACTCACAGTTACTGCATCCACAAATGCAGATTATGTTGACCACTGTGGACAGGACAGGTTCTTAGCAATAGTTCCTTCATTTGGCGTAGTTCATTGATGACATCTATTCTCTCATTTTTTCATAGGTATTTCCTGAAACTCTAAATACCAAACTGTCTCTGGTCCATGAGGGAATGTAGTGATAGATAGATTCTCAAGACTTTGGTGATTTGTCGTGTTTACATTTCAATGCAGGAAGCACAAAATGTGCACACAAATCAATAGATTGGTTCAAAAGTTAAAAGTAAAATCTAACATTTAGGGAGCCTTCATTATGCTCCCAACACTGTGGGAAATGCTTCACGACCCTTTTCTCATTTCCACTTTACAATAAGCCTTTAAGATAGATGCCACTTTAATCTTTAATCTTTATTTTTAAAACAAATAAATCAGTGGAGATTTAGAGAAAAGCCTTGATTTTGGAATTCCTTGATTTTGGAATTTTTAAAACAAATAAATCAGTGGAGATTTAGAGAAAAGCCTTGATTTTGGAATTCCAGGCTTCCAGAATTGGAAGGAAATTATTTACTATTTCTTATAAATTATATTACCCAGTCTAAGGTGTCTTGTTATAGCAACACAAATGGGCTATGACACTTTTTCACAATAGTTAATGAAAAAGTAGATAAAATATCAATATATTAATGATTCAAACAATACTTTGAAACAACTTGATCTAATCAATACTTACAGAAAATTATATGTAACTGAGACTATATATTCGTTTCATACATACATGGGACTTTTACCAAGGTAAGACTTTGATTCATAAAATAATTTCTAATAAATATGTAATTTTTAAAATGAATGTGGTAGTCTTTCATAAATCTCAACATTCAATCATAATTGAAATGAACCAGTACATTTCTCTAATCTGCCTTCAGAGATGGAAGTGCCTGGCTCAGGAAACTTAATAAAATTAGAATTTATGAAGAATTCCATAAATTCTTAATAAAATTAGAACTTATGTAGAATTTCATAAATTTAGACTTACTCCTAAATCTTTATACACAGCTTGTGTTTTACTTGAATCTCCTTTGGTATAATTCATATAATGTTTCATAATTTTAAAAAGTTATAGTCCCTACTTACTAATTAAAGGATTTTCTTGGCTCTTTGTACTTTTTGCCACCTTCAGAAATGGAGAAAGGGTTTTACGAAATATTTTCTAATGCATTTCATTTGAGATATAAGAACACTCTTGGTCTTTGAATATTTGTCTTACATATAGTAGCTTTGTTAAATTTTTCTACTAATCTGAATGCAGCTTCTATTTCATTCTGCTTTAGTAGTGTCATTATTTTTGTAGGGTTTTGTTTGTTTTTCTTTTTATTTTATGAGACAAGGACTCACTATATAGTCCAAATTGGCCTCAAACTCACAGCAACCTTCCTGCCTCAGCTTCCCGTGTGCTGAGACTACAGGCATGTGCCACCATACATGGCTTCATTCCACTTCATTCCTGGGGTAGCAGTAAGAGACAACTCTCTCAAATATGCCACCACAAGTATCCCCTTTTTATACATGCCACACTTATCCTTATGACATCATTATGAATGAGAATAGCTTTCTTCTTACATCCTTGCAAAGAAAGGCACTAATCATTGTAAGTTTTGGCCTATTCTATAGCTAAAAATGAAAATAATCCATTGTTTACATTTGCTTTTGTTCATTTCCATTGAGGCTGAAGATTTTTTATTGTTTTGGTTTTGTTTTTTTTGAGACAGGGTCTCACTATGCAGTTCAAATTGGCCTTGCACTCACTTTGTAGCCCAGGCTGGTCTCAAACTCGCAACAATTCCTGTGCCTCAGCCTCCCAAGTGCTGGGATTACAGGCGTGCACCACCACACCTGGCTACTCATGAATTACTTATGAATTCATGTTACTCATGAATTACTTATTAATGGCATGTGCCACAATCTTTTTTCTATTACTGTTCACATTTTGTAAATTTTTGCGAGAAGCCACTCATACATTATGAAAATTAGCCTTTATTCTGTAATTATTCTCCTTTAGTTATCAATTACCTTTAAATTTTTAAAATTTTTTACTGTTGTTGTTATTGTTTTATGTAGTATATAAACACTGTACATTTTTTTTGTAGTTAAGTACATGGTTCCAGCCTCTTCTTCTAGAATTCAAAATATCTCTTCCTGAGATTAAACATGCATCTTTATTTTCTTTTCATCCTTTGAAGACAAACTGCAATATTTCCATGTCACAAGGCATGGAAATATTGAGACATACACACACACACACATACTCTCTCTCTCTCTCTCTTTCTCTCTCTCTCTCTCTCTCTCTCACTTCACACAAAAATACTTTTTTAAAATCAAAGACTTGCTTATTTAAACAAAGTACAATTTTTTTAGTGGGGGGCGGTTTTCAGGTACTGCGAATCGAACTCATGACCTTGCTCTTGCCAGGCAGGCACTGTGCCACTGAGCTAAACCCCCAGCCTGTTATGGCAGAAGTTCCCTTGGCACAAATTGGGCTGTATTCCACAAGAGACCCGAGTCTATTGAGAACAAAACCAGAGTTTAATTTGAGGCTAGCCACCCTCACTTCCCTTGCCAATCTGGAAGCAGGCAATGGCCAACTTTGTTTCACCTTATATACATTTTGGTTTCCATTGGCAGCAGATTGGGATGTTACATTCACTGACCCCGGTGGGCATATGGTGTTTCTCTCATCCTGTTGGACCCCAGGTCAGTCGCAGGTCGCATGTCTAACCATGATAGATGTTTCCCCCATTACATTCCATTTGTCTCCTTTTTTACAACCTATGCATTCCTTTAAGGTTACAGTATTTACCTAGAGTCAAGAGATGGAACTGCCCAGGCAGGGTCATGGAGGGTGACCTAGGCCTAGGCACCCCCTTATCTTGGGGAGACATTCCTGGGCAGTGTTGATCTGGGGAATTAGCTCTTACACTGTCCCGGGAGGCTTCCCAAGGCACCATGTAGGCTTTTACCAAAACTATTTTATCTAAAATAATATACTGAGATTCATTGCCCCCTACAGGCCCACAATTTTCTTTTTTGTGGGGGGCAAAGTACAATTTTTTTTAAAAACCATCCACTAATACTGTCCACACCAAAGAAATTCTGGATATGATCAAGCTAGTTAAGATAAAGGCAAGTGAGGACTTTGTTTATTTTGGTACAATCCTGTCAATTCATTTGATCCATCCAATCAGTTTATCATCAAAATTGTCTTATACATTTTCCAATTTCTAAGAGCATAAAGATACTTTCAGAGAAATTGTCATGCTTAAAGAAAGAAATTCTGTGACTCTAATAAACCTGCTGAAAGGCTGATTTCAAATATCTGGTCGCAGACAGGATTATTTTCTTCTTTTTTATTTTAAAGAGAAAAGAGCAAAAATAAAATAACAAAGACATTAACAAAACAACACGTTGTTAACTTGCTATCACCTTATTTTCTTCTTTGATTTCGGTATTGGACACTGCTTTTTAATGAGAAGGCATCCAGGTCAGTTGTGAAATAGTGTTTATTGTCTACAAAATAAAAGCTTCCAAAATGATTTAAAGCCCAGACATTCTGCTTATCATTTTGAGAGGCTATAGTTTTATATACGATGACTGCAAAACTAAACTTGGGTTTTGGTATTGGAAAAGGACATCAGCTTTTTGTCATTACAGTTTTGTTTTTATCCAGATTCTTTGTAATCTCACTCCCTCCCTCCCTCTATATCTCTCTTTCTCCCCTCCTTCCTTCATTTTTGAGATGGGGTATCAGTATGACGCCATAGGCTGGTCTTCAATTCCTAAGCTCAAGCAATCCTCCTGCCTCAGTCTCCTGAGTGCTGGGATCACAGGCATGAACAACTGTACCCATTCTAAATTCCATGTGATTCCAATTTGTAATATTTTTTTAAGGATTGAGACTCACATCTCACATGACACTGTTGTTCAGGAAACTCTCCAAATTCCACTCCAGAGTTGAACTCTAATTTAGTCCATTTCAGCCTATCAGCTCATGACATGCTTCCAGCAGAGGGTCCATGGTTGAAATGCGATATGAGCCTCTGAATTGTTTCAACAGAATGAAAACTTTTCTAAATCAATGGTTAAATAAGGCTTTTCTGTCCAGCCAGACATGAACAAGAAAACAAACTCAATTGCCATTGGCAGCAGTCCTATAATCCCAAAGTTAAAAGCTCTAAGATGAAAACACAATTCTGGAGAGTAAAGAAAAAAATAACCTGTGTTCTTGACCATGATATTGGGCTCCTAATATTACCTTGGATGGAACCTTCTCACCCTTATAGAGATAGTTATATGAGATGATTATTCTCCTTACAGTCTATATCAGTTTCAGAAATGGTTTCTTTATTTAGAGTCAAGAGTTTCCTAAGAAAAATGTCTCTCCAAAAATATTAGCAACTCAGAGACACTTCTACGGATAGGTTCATGCTGCATACAATACATCATTATGTTTCATGTTACCTTAAAATATTAAGAATAATCTGTGTAACTCCCTTTATGTGTTGAAATTTCAGTCAGCAAGTAAAGGTAGTATAAATTAGAAAATATTCTCTTTTCTCTTCATTCAGCAATGGATATTAAACTGTAGCATCATGATGATTTCCCTGATACAGGAAATAAGTAGGAAAATAATTCTTTAAGTTAGATAGTTTCAATAACCATTTCTATATTTTGTGTTCCTTATTTTGGATATTTCAATTTTGTCTGGCTTCAGGGTATTATATTTTTGCACCTTTACCAACATCCTCTGATTTTCTCTCTCCTCTTTTCAAACTTATAGTGTTACACCCAAACTAAGATGCAAATGTCACATAATACCATACAGAGAATTTCCATTTTCCCAGGAACTAAACTTTTATGGAAAGTAGATAAAGCTTTCATGGTAATTGAACCTTATGTATCAGAAAGTTACTTTGGAAAGGACATTTTTAAAGTAACTTTCATAAAAATCAGTCTTTATATATGCAAACACTTAGAAACAGCTATGATGATTGTTTTAAAGATCCACTGTAATTATTTTCCCACGTATATTTTATAATTTTTGTGTGTTTTATGGGAAAACACAATATGTTGCTTTGTAATATTTTTCTAAGAAATAATTATCTTTTTATACACAATGTGCTTGAATCAAGAATATACATAAATACACACACTTTCTTACAATTTCCCTCCCCTCCCTTCATCCCCTCTTCTAAAATGGAAAAAAGAGAAGAAGCAAGACATATCATGTACAGGTACAAACTCCCTATGATGAATGCTATTATTATATATATCTAAAAAGTACCAATAACATTTTTAAAATGCAAAAACCCTAAATGCACAAATATTGCTTTATTCAGTTCACTGCTGTAATATTATTGTCAAAGAATGTATTAACATTTATTGGTTTCTTCAAGGGTCAAAGTTGAGTTTTGCCTTGTTGGTTCATAACTATCAATATTCTTAAATATCTTTGGATATTAAAAATCTAGATAAATTGTGTAGTGGGACTTACCATCATATGTCTAACTACTCTTCATTAGTTTATTATTCTCCTATGTGGTATTTATTTTGTGACCTTTGATCTGTAATATTAATCATTACATATCACATCATATTGGTTAAAAATTAAGTTGTCAGGGGTTTTGTTTCACTAATTTCTCCTATTTCATTTGTCTCTTTTTGTTCCTGTGTACTTATTTTCTTTGCCTATTTTGCAAATTTCTCTTTCTATCCTTATTTTCATTATATCATCTCATATCTTCCCTCCTTTTCATAGAATTGTTTTCTTGAATTTGTTGGAGAATATTTAGAAGTTATTATGTAATATCAACCTCTGTTTCCTACCTTTTTTTAATTTCCTCTTCTTTGAAACTATATTCTTCATGTTCTGTGTACTAAGAATGCCTTCAATGCTAAATAATATTTTTCTCCTTCTTAAGATCCTTTTGGTTTTCTTTCACTTTGCTTATTCAATCTTAAGGGTTAACCCTGAAACCAGGGCTGAATGCCCCCCTGAAATGATGAGTGGCTTAATTATCTTTTCACTTTACATGAATTTTTATTGTTTGCCTTCTCAAGCTGGAAGGGCTGTAACACAGTGAGCCAGAAATCTAAGCGATCCAGGAAGAGTTGGATCCATTGGCATTTTTGATAGGGGACCTTCTCTTTTATGTTGTGCATTAATTTTGGTGGGGAGCTTCTCAAATACGTGTGATAGGAGCCTGACTATAAATGTAACACTATTTCCCACCTAATGTAGGAATATATTCTTATCTATGGGATAAATTTCCTCCACACCAACATACAGCATTAATTTAGAGTGACAGTGCTTTGGTAAACACACTTTATCCCACCCAAAATTCAGCAACATGAAGTAGGGGATCTTTGCACAACTTTCTCAGCCCCTTCCTATTATGATAACTGTTTTCAGAACCACTTCTGCTGCTTTGCTGTTTATTGACATGACTTGATTTCTTGACACACACAAAAATCCTACCAGAGATTTAAGATTTGGGTTTTGTTTTGGTTTGTTTTGTTTTGGTTTGGTTTGGTTTGGTTTGGTTTGGTTTGGTTTGGTTTGGTTTATGGTTTTTTGAGACAAGGTCTCACCAAGCAGTTCAGGCTGGCCTTGAACTAACTGTGTAGCTCAGGCTGACCTTGAATTCATGGTGACCCTCCTGCCTCCACCTCTCAAGTGCTAGGATTACAGGTGTGCACCAGTACACCTGGCAGATTTAAGATTCTTTAACTTATAGCAATAGAAGTGCTTGGCCTGAAGCTGCTACCAATCGGATTCTTTGAGTCCCAGGGTTATCAGGAGGAGTTAAATTATATCTAATATTTAGATATTTTTTCAGGGCAATTCCATGTAAATTCAGGCTTTTTCCTGTTTCTAAAGGTAAGGTTTTATTTTGCAAAAGATAATTTGGCATTCTAAAATATCTTACAAGAAGGTCATGGCTGAGGATTTACCTGGTGGTGGCATGTTCATGGTCAGATGGCCATTGGTGCCATGCTTCAAGATTTGTGGGGGAAGAAAGAGTAGGTCTGTATAACTGAAGTGTCCAGCAGCCACTAACTGAGGTGGGGTGGAGAGTCTGTGTAGCTGCACGCTGACAGGGATATGATCAACTTGGTTAGGGTTTAAATCCTCCAGATATTAACAGTTTTTTAAAATTTATAAATACATATTTTTTGTACTTCTCTATTTTTAGTTTTCACCTGATTTTACTGCTACCAGCAAATTTTGACATTTTGTTTCAGAGTGATTTAATGTGCCCCACTCCTGGTACCAATTTCTCATCACTTTCAGAAGTGTTGCTGTGATTATTAAACAAAAATGTTGAGAAATACATATTTTCTCATTTTTGTTACAGTTAAATACTCAAAAGTTCTCATAATTTTACTACTAAAGCATTTCACATTAAAGTAGATATTCTAGAATTTACTTTTGTGCAATTCATTTCTTTCTTAGTTAAGCCCTTAATTAGTGCAAAGCTTCATAATGTAGTGTACCAAACTACTCAACTACAGCCAGATGTGGTGGCACATGCCTATAACTCCAGTATGCCATGAGTTTGAGGTCAGCCTGGATTACATAGTGAGCTCAAGGCCAACCTGAACTACATAATGAGACTCTGTTTCAAAAAAAAAAAAAATTAAACAAAGTACTCAACTGCTTGGGACATTGTTATCAATAATATAATCAAATACATAAGAAGAGCTTAATTCATCTTCTTTACCTACGCTTTTACTTTGAAGTCTGAAGATATGTTTGAATCCTGAAGTTTACACTTTATGAAATCACTTGAATATGATGAATCCTCATGCCTTCATCACAGAATATGGTAACAATAATAAAAGATGCTGTACAATTTTGTGACAATTAAGTTGAATAATTTTTGCCAATTTACCTAAATTTTATAGAATGTGGGAGACTTTTTTTTATGTCAATAGCCTGGTCCATGAAAGTTTTTTTAAAATTCTGTAGGACACTCAATAAAAACAATGGCAGAGCAACAAGTAACAAGCAACAACAATAGCAGCCCTCTTTCTGCCCCTTGTATTTTATCCATGTGAACCACCCTTAGGGTGAGTAGCAATCACACCCTTAATCCTAACATCATACCCTGAATTATTCCCACCATCACATCCTTGATCACAGCATCCTACACCCTAGACCCCAAAACCTCTGTAAAGCCCCAGCTATGAGTGCATGAGGCTTTGGGAGGAAATCTAGATACAAGCCATAACACAAACCATGCCAATTAAATAATTGTACTATGACTAAACATACTTTTTACATGAATAAAGTTACTAAGAATTCTAATTTGAATATGGAAATGAGAAACAGAAAAAGTAAGAAAAATAACTGTATATAGAAAAAGAAGTTGTGCTTCTGATATGTAATGAGGCTATGAAGTATGTGAAAGACTTGTATTTTCTAAGAAAAAATGGGAGTATTTTTTGTGCTAAATTAGAATTACCAATTGTCCCCTATTAAGAGGAAAAATAAATATAAAACAAAACTTAACTAGACATTAGAAAATTATTGGTTTTGGAAGAGGATTCTTGAAAAATAAATTATTTATGGAGAATATCTTTATTTGTATGCACTTATTATGATACTTTAAAAATTATTATTTATAGTGCCCAAATGACATTGATACAAAAGTAGGAGCTGGCTTGATTTTGCTAAAATCACTAAATTCTGCTATAACCTTGGTCTTAAAATGCAATGGCGTAACACTGGCTGTGGGTTTGTCATATATAAGCTTCATTCTGCTGAGGTATAACTTTTCCACGACTAATTTCTTTAAGGCTTTTTACCATGAAACAATGGCGAATTTTATGAAATGTTTTTTCTCTTGTTTATTATAATGGCCATCAAACTTTTCTGTCTGTTGATGTGATGTGTTATATTCAGTTATTTGCCTATGTAGATCTGTCCTTATTTCTATGGGATACAGCACACTGCTCATAGTAAATTATCTTTTGGATGTGATGTTGAATTAAATTTGTTAGTATGTTGTTGAGAATTTTTGCATGTATGCTCAACAAGAATACTGATCTATAGATTTCTTTCTTCATTGTACAGTTTTTTGTTTTTTTGTTTTGTTTTGTTTTGTTTTTTTTTGGTTTTTCTCTGGTACCGGGAACTGAACTCACAACCTTGCGCTTGCCAGGCAGGCGCTTTTGCCGCTGAGCTAAATCCCCAGCCCCCAGTTTTCTTTTTTTAACCAGAGTAATGATGACCTCATCAAATGACTTCAGAAAGATTCCTTCACTTGCAATTTTTTTAATGATTTGAGAAGATCTGGCTTAATTTCTTTTTTTAAAGTTTGGCAAAATTTATCAGTGAAGTCACCTGGCTCTGGGATTTTTATTACTTTAATTCACAGGTCATATTTTACTTTAAAATGCTTTATTTGATTAATTTTATTGCTACAATTTAGATATATATAGTGATAAAATTCATTACAAGGAATTTGTACTCATACATGTTATATTTTGATTCCACTTTTTTTCCCAATCCCCTCCCCTCCCCTCAACTGCTTTTCCCGTCCCTATTTACCAAGGTTTACTTCCATTTTATCATTTATTTTTCATACTTTTCCTTTTCCCTTTTTCCTTTCCTCTTTCTCTCTCCCTAATTCCTCTTTCCTCTTGAACAACTTCTTCCTATTCTACTACATCTATTAACACATTTTTGTCCTTATTTAATCTTTCAGATTCTCACACCAGGGAGATAATGCGATATATACACATGTCTGTCTGATTTATTTCACTTAATAGTATGGTCTCAAGGTGAAAAGTCTAGATTTGTTCATCTAGAAATGTCTCAAGTTTATCCTTCTTTATGGCTGAGTGTACTCCATTGTATAAAAAAGCCTATATCTTTTTATCTATTCCTTGGTTGATGGGTATTTAGGTTGTTTCCAAGATTAGCTATTACAAACTGTGCTGCTATAAACATGAGTGCACATATATCAGTGTGGTATGATATTTTTAATTTTTCTGGGAAGATACCCAGAAGGGGAATAACTGGGTCAAATGGGATCCATTTGGGACCCAAATGGGACCCAGCTAGCTGGGACCTAGCTTTTTGAGCAATCTGCACACTGACTTCCACAGTGTTTGCACTAGTCTACACTTTCACCAATAGTGGAGAAGTGTTCATTTTTCCCTCCACAGTCTCTCCAGTACTTGTTATTGGTTGTCTTATTCCTGATTTTAGAGTGAAAGCTTTCAGTTTTTGTCCATTTAGTATGGTGTTGGCTGTTGGTTCGTCACAGATGGCTTTTATCAGATTGAGGTAAACACCCCTCATTCAGATTTTCTGTAGTGTTTTTATTATGAATGGGTGTTGGGCTTTGTCAAATGCTTTTTCTGTGTCTATTGAGATGATCATGTGATTTTTGTCTTTGGCTTTGTTAATATGGTGCATCACATTTATTGATCTGGGTATGTCAAACCGTGCCTCTTCATTCCTGGAATGAATCCTATTTTGTCATGATGTACAAGCTTTTTGGTGATTTGCTGCATTCTGTTTGCCAGTATCTTATTGAGGATCTTTGCACCTATGTTAATTAGGGAGGTTGGCTTGTAGTTTTCTTCTTTGGTTGGGTCCTTCTCCTGTTTTGATATCAGAGTAATACTGGCTTCCAGGAATGATTTTGGGAATATTGTTATCCTTTTAATTTTATTAAAATGTTTGAGCATTAGTGGTATTAGATTTTTTTTATATAAATTTCTTGTAGAATTGCACAGTGAATCCATGAGGACCGGCTTTTTTTTTTTTTTGTAAGTTTTTAATTACACTTTCAATTTCATTGACTGATATTGTGTTATTTATAATTTTTATATCATCTTGTTTCAGTTTTGGCAGTTCATATGTACTTAGCAATCTGTGTCTTTCTTCTGTTTTACCTCTTATTAGAATACTCAGAGTAGGTATTGATTAATTTTTGGATTTCCACAGAATCCATTGTGATTTCACCCTTTCATTTTTTTTTTGTTTTGTTTTGTTTTGTTTTGTGTTTTTGGTTTTTGGTTTTTTTTCCTGTACCGGGAATTGAATTTACGACCTTGCACTTGCCAGGCAGGTGCTGTGCCACTGAGCTACATCCCCAGCCCCTACCCTTTCATTCTTAATTTCATGAATTTGAATCTTTTCTTTCCTCTTTGATAAGGTTGACTAAAGGTTTATCAATTTTATTTAATCTTTCAAAGAACCAACTCTTCAATTCATTGATTCATTGTATTGTTTTTACAGTCTTGAATGCATTAATTTCTGTTCTGCTTTTCATAATTTACCTCCCTTGCACAAGGTTTGTGCTTCATTTGTTATTCTTTTTCTAGAAGTTTGAGGTTCAACATTGTTTTTTACCTCAGCTCTTTCTGTTTTCCTGATGTAAGAATTCATCACTATAAATTTCCCTCTTAGGACTGCTTTCATTGCATCCCATAATTTCTGGTGTGTTGTATTGACATTATCATTTAAGATAATTAAAGATATGTTTAGTTTGTTCTATAATTTCCTATGTGACCCACTGGCTTTTCAAGTGGGTCTTATCTAATTTCCATGTGTCTATGTAGTTTCTGTGATTTCTTTTGCCATTGATTTCCATTTTCATTGTATTATGGTCAGATAACATACATGAGATAATTTCAGTCCCTCTGTATTTACTTGAACATATTTTATTGGTCTATTTTGGAGAACATATGTGGAGAACATATAATATGTCTTCTATTTTGGAGAATATCCCATGTGTAGCTCAGAAGAATATGTATACTGATGTTGTTGGGTGGATCACTCCATGAACAACAACTAAATCCATTTGTTCACAGATTTGATTTAATTCTCATATTTATTTGTTGATTTTTTTTTTGTCTAGTTGATCTATCTAATTGTTCCAGTGGTATACTAAGGTCTCTCATTACAGTTGTGTTTGTGCTTATTTAATTTTACATGCCTGTTAATATTTGTTTTATGTAGTTGGATGTGCCAGTATTTGGTGCATATATGTTTATGATTATTATCTCTTCTTCTTGGAGTTTTCCCTTAACAAGTATGTAGTGACCTTCTTGTCACTCCTGATCAGTTTTGGCTTGAAGCTTACATTGTCTGTGAATAGAATAGCTACCATTACTTTTTTCCAGGTTCCTGTTGCATGGAGTATTGTTTTCCAGCCTTTGACTTTCAGTCTATAAATATCCTTTTTATTAAATGTGTTTCTTGTATGAAGCATACTGTTGGATCTTGTTTCTTGATCCATTCTACCAGTCTATTTCTTTTCACTGGTGAATTGAGACCACTAACACTGATGATTATAACTGATTATAACTGATACATATCCTTCTCATATTGTTTGCTGTTGTTGGTTCCCTGTCTTGCCCTTCGGTTTAATTGCTTGTCCTGCCTGGTGGCTTCTTTCTATTGCTGCTCTTGTAATTGTGATCTGCATTTTCTCTTCTAAAATATCCTCCAGAGCATTTTGGAGAGCTCATTTGGTGGTCATGAATTTCTTCAGTTGCTTATAGTCATGGAGGTGTCTTTTCTCTCCATTGATTTACCTCACTCCAAGGTCTCCTTGATTTGACAGTTTGTGTTGAGGAGTCTGCTGTGATTCTGGTGGGCTTTACTTCATAGATTATTTGTTTCTTTTCTCTAACTGATTTTAATATGCTGTTCTTCTGCTGAATTTCTGTAGTCTTGATTACTATATGCCTTGGGGTAGGTTTCTTTTGGTCATGGCTATTTGGTGTTCTATATGCTTCATTTATATGTATGTCAAATTCTTTATTCATGTTTGGGATATTTTGTGCCATTACTTCTTTTTTTTATGGCATTTGTGCCATCTCCAGCTTTCTCACTGACTCTAATCAATCTGATGTTGTTCTTCATTGCTTCATCTTATAGCTGTTAGATTAATTTTTCATTACTCTTTGCTATATATCTAGAGATGTAGATATAAATGTAGATATAGAGATAATCTTTCTTTTCATAGTCATTAGCTGCAGTCCTCTTCTAGATGTGATACTGTATCTTTGCTTTTGTTCAATTTGTTGCATATACTTTCAATGGAGTTTTTAATCTCCTGGATATCTGTTTGGATCTGTTTCATGTATTCCATGTATTCCACTTTCCTATTTGGGGCATTCATAGTTTCCATCATTTTTCTAACTTCCACTATTTTTTATTGGTGTCTGTTCTAATGTGTTTTTCATTTTGATCATCATTTTTTTTTTTTTTTACCTAAGACATTATTTTTTCTACAGCATCATCCATTTGGGTTTTTCTTTCCACTTCTGCTTTCATTTCAGTAAGTTTCAGTGGGTGGCTTCCAATTTCATTTGTGCCACTGTGCTCTGGACTTATCCTGGGTGGGCTAGGGGACTTGGGTTGCATTTTGCATCTACATCTTGTCATATTTTGTTTTCCATTTTTTATCTTATTTTGTTTTCTGTGTTGATGCTTGTAGGTTTCTTACGCTAGATTGGCAGTATGAGGGCTTCCCTAGAAAATGACCATTCCTCAGAGATGTCTTCTAAGTGTAGGTGGTTCTTGGTCTTTGTGTCTATCCAATTAAACAACTTATTAAAGATGAGCAGTTGCTATCTATTTGGCTCAGCACCCAGTTTTTTAGTATGGGATTGTTGTGATGGTTATGACTCAAAACGATCACAATATTGTCATACAAGGGAGAAAAACTAATTATAACAGGTATGACATCCTGGCTAAAATAGTACAGTTAGCAATAATAATAGCATCAAGCATGGCCTAGCTACTGACAAACTGTGGTAACTATTAACCTGATACCTTTAACCATAGGAGCAAGTTCTACAGTTATGTAACAAAATCCAACATATAACAGGGACTTGCATGTAATGATTTCCCTCATAGTAGAGTGATTTTACCCTGTATGGGGGATTTAAGAGGGGTAGGGGACAAGATAGAGAGAAGGATGAGGACAAATATTGTAAAAGCAAGGCTGGAGGACAAAGGATGCTCATTCACATTTTTGGAAACTGGAGACCACAGGAGAGAAAGAAAAAAAAAAGAGAAAGCAAGAGAATATTGAAGTGAACCAGAAAGAGAGGGGTCAATGTTCATTGAAAATATCATTAAATCAAGATAAATAGTTGAAGAAAGAAGGAAAGAAAGAAAGAAAAAAAGAAAGAAAGAAACCAAGAAAGAAACCAAGAAAGAAATAAGATGCATAGAAGAAAAGAAAAAGAAAGGTAAGAAACCTAAGTAGTGAAAAAAGAAAAAACCTCAACCCAACAGAATAATGGAAGCCAATCAAACAAAGAAAAAGAAAAAGAATGAAATTTTTCTGGTGTTCACAATTCTGTGTAGTGTCAAACTCAGATCCCTGAAATGTGCTGTGTAATCCGCTAAGTCTGCAGTAGGATTTGTGCTGGGTATCAGGATAAGCTTGGCCTCTGGATATGGGCCTGGGACTAGTCTGTTTGGGATGTCCATTTCTCTTTACTGTGATTGTCTGTATGGCACTCTCCAAGTTACCATAGTGCACTTGGATAGGGAAAGAATGGGGTTGCTCTCAGACCTGTGTACAGTTGGCTCCTTCCACACCCTGCAGAGCTTCCTCTGCTCCACACTGCTGACTCCTCTTATGTGCTGCCCATTGGGTAGGAGGTGTACCCTTCTCCTGCTGCAGGCCAATGCTGCTTGGCTGTTTATGCTGCGGGTCCAAAGCCACTCTGTCAGTCTTATACCAGGGGGATACTTTGGTCTTTTATATTTAGGGATAAGATTAGCTTTAGGAGGGCACCAGAGTGGAGTCTACATTGTCCCAGCTCCTATCTCCAGGCAGAATTACCCCTAGTCTGCTTGCAAGTGCTGGCAGTCCACTGTGACTGGATGGCTCTTCTCTTATTCCACACGGGACCATTGGACGTAAAGTCACCTGGGAATTTTCTGCTGTTAGAGTTTACCCCAAGACTTTGAAATAAAGTGGTGGCCATGCCCACCCACTTCAGTTCCACCCATTCATGTAACAGGATGACACCGATTCACCTCACTCACCAACCATTGCTTCTTGCTGCTGCTTTTTACTGATGCTTCAGACTTTTCCAAGAAGTAGTGTATGCTGGTCCCACCTATGGCATGTGCTGTGTTGGGCGGCAGGCTGGTCTGGGATTATTTCCTGATTGACTTTTGCACTTACTGAGGCTATACATTACAGATTCATTATTTTTACTTATGATTGGTTTGTTCAGGGACTTTTATATTCTTGTGATTCTAGTTTGTAGATCCTACGTATCCAGAAATTTATCCACTTGTTGCAGGTTTACAGCTTGTTAGAATATCATTTTTCATACTAATTCTTAATTATAATTTGTATGCTATTTCTGGGGTAATAGTTGGTGTGTTTCCTCTTTCATTTCTCCCTCTGTCTCAGACTCTGTCACTGTCTCTGTCTCGGTCTCAGTCTTGGTGTCTCTTTCTCATCTCTTCCTCTCTTCTCTTCCCTTCCTTGGGCTTATTAAGGTTCACTGAATTTTCTAACTTAAGAAAATGGAAATTCATTACTTCATTAATCTTTTAATATCTATTTCATCTCTTTTCATTTATTTCTTCTCTGATCACTGTCAGTTCTTCCTTAAAAGAATTTAGTGTTTGGTTCACTCCTGTGGCTTCAGGACTTTGAGATAAACTTTAGGATGCTTATTTCAAATGAATTTTTTATATGGGGAGAGAGTGCTACAAAATTCCTCTGACTACTGTTTTTCTATACCATGCAAATATAGGTATGCCACATCTCCACTCCTTTGAGAAACATTTTATTTTCTCTTTTGATTTCTTCGCCAACTCATTGTTCACTCAGAAGTATGTTGTTGCAGTTTTATGTTTTCACATCATTTCTACAATTTCCTTCGTTGCTGACTTCTAGTTCTATTCCACTGTGATAAGAAAAGGTACACAATAAGATGTCAACATTTTGTGTGTTTCCTAGGACTTGAGTGACCTAACATGGCTTATGCTAGAGAAGCTTCCGTAGACAGAGGTGAAGAACAAC
>NW_004955413.1:6961389-6963079 GCF_000276665.1 Chinchilla lanigera | reverse complement strand
CACCCAAACATCTCTCCCTCTAGCCTTCTCCTTCCCCTTTTCCCTCCTAATTTCTGCTTGTCAATTCCTCTTAGGAACCCAGAACATAATGTGCTCCACATTGTTCCTTGTAAAATGAAGACATAAAGCTTATTCCTCAGCTGTTTATCTTTTTGTTCCTACAAAAAATTTTCAATGGTATATTTCAGAAGATCACTGCAACACCTAATTATAATGAAATTCAAACCAATCGAAGTGCCACTCGACAGGCTTGGATTGATTAAAAAACTATGGAAGAGTTACCCAATGGAACGCTATGCAATTTTAAAAATATATACAGACAAATGTAAGAAAGAGCAATGTCAAAGGAGGAAAATACAAAGGGAACAAGGAAGACAGGAAGGAGGGACAGAGGGAGGGAAGGATGGAAAGAAAGAAGGAAGAGAACAGGTGGGAAAGCAATAGAAAGGAAAGACAAGACAGAAGGAGGGAAAGAGGGGAAGAGTAAGGAAGGAGAGATAGAAAGACAGTAGAAAGATGTGTATAGCCTGTGAGCTGATGTGGATGTTTTGTAAGAAATATGCCATGCAAAACAGGCCACACAGACTGTGCACGGCATCACTGGTGGGAGACAATGAGTGCTGTGCCTCTATAGGTATAAAAGTGTGTCCAAGGCGATGTGTGAGGGAAATGGTGATGTTTCCGGCTGCGGATGTGGGAGGTGGGGTGGGATGTGCCTTTCCGATTTAGCTTCACACCGTTCTCCTCAGTTAGCTCAGCTTTCATCTTGGGCATGGACAAATCGATGGTACGGATTTGAACCTCAGCGTGACACTGAAGAGCACAGACTTGAATGATCTTTGGCAAGAGTGGTGGGTGTGGTGGCGTGGTGTGAGAGGAAACTGAGCTGAAAGTGGCCAGGTGGAAATGACACTGGAAGTCAGTGACTCTGAGGAGGCCAAGGACCAAGGGGGGAACACTGCACTGGATCCTCTGCACAGTACCACCCATCACTGGGAGAAAGGCAATTCTGGGGCTGTGTTCCTGCAAGTCAGCATTACCATGGGAAGGTTTTAAACTGAAGAGTCGTGCTGCCCTAATCCAGGATATCTAGAGAGCAACATGTAACACTGGGCTTCACTGACCACGTCACCTGAGCCCGATGCCAGATGAGCTATTGTCATATTGATCTTTAATAAGAACGGGACTTAGGGCCTTTTCTGAAGAGTGAGTTTGAATCCCACCCGGTACTACATTCCAGCCCATGAAGCTGAAGCCGTGGAGAGATCTGTGTGGTTTATCCCTTTGGGAAGGTGGTGATGGTCCCTGGGCCTTCCAGGGTGCAATGAGAGAAAGCACAGCTAATTACCTTTTCACTGGGGTGGTCACTGCTGCTTTCCAGGAGGAGGAGGAGGTGGAGGATGTGGTGGTTTGGGGTGGGGTCCATGATGAGGAGGGCGAGGATGTGGCTTGGGTGGTTCATCCTCTGAACCATCACCTTCATCTCCATCACCACCTTCATCTCCATCATCACCTTCGCCTTCATCCTCGGCAGGGGCGTCTTCTTGTGGAACCTCCGATTGCTGGTCTTGCTCCTCAAACTCTATGTGGGAATACCATAAGAATGGATGAGCTCAGTGGTAGAAAACTCTCCTGCTCCTTACCTTGCTTACCTGGGCACACAGTCTCCTTCTCCCAGACCACCCTCTCA
>NW_004955413.1:6944873-6946867 GCF_000276665.1 Chinchilla lanigera | reverse complement strand
AGCAGCAGTGACCACCCCAGTGAAAAGGTAATTAGCTGTGCTTTCTCTCATTGCACCCTGGAAGGCCCCGGGACCATCACCACCTTGCCAAAGGGATAAACCACACAGACCTCTCCACGGCTTCAGCTTGATGGACTGGAATGCAGTACCGGGTGGGATTCAAACTCACTCTTCAGCAAAGGCCCTAAGTCCTGTTCTTATTAAAGATCAATATGACAATAGCTCATCTGGCATCGAGTTCAGGTTATATGGTCAGTGAAGCTCAGTGTTGCATGTTGCTCTTTAGATATCCTGGATTAGGGCAGCACGACCCTTTAGTTTTAAACCTTCCCATGGTAATGCTGACTTGCAGGAACACAGCCCCAGAATTGCCTTTTTCCCAGTGATGGGTGGTACTGTGCAGAGGATCCAGTGCAGTGTTCCCCCCTTGGTCCTTGGCCTCCTCAGAGTCACTGACTTCCAGTGTCATTTCCACCTGGCCACTTTCAGCTCACTTTCCTCTCACACCACGCCACCACACCCACCGCTCTTGCCAAAGATCATTCAAGTCTGTGCTCTTCAGTGTCACGCTGAGGTTCAAATCCGTACCATCGATTTGTCCATGCCCAAGATGAAAGCTGAGCTAACTGAGGAGAACGGTGTGAAGCTAAATCGGAAAGGCACATCCCACCCCACCTCCCACATCCGCAGCCGGAAACATCACCATTTCCCTCACACATCGCCTTGGACACACTTTTATACCTATAGAGGCACAGCACTCATTGTCTCCCACCAGTGATGCCGTGCACAGTCTGTGTGGCCTGTTTTGCATGGCATATTTCTTACAAATCATCCACATCAGCTCACAGGCTATACACATCTTTCTACTGTCTTTCTATGTCTCCTTCCTTACTCTTCCCCTCCTTTCCTCCTTCTGTCTTATCTTTCCTTTCTATTGCTTTCCCACCTGTTCTCTTCCTTCTTTCTTTCCATCCTTCCCTCCCTCTCTCCCTCCTTCCTGCCTTCCTTCTTCCCTTTCTATTTTCCTCCTTTGACATCGCTCTTTCTTACATTTGTCTGTATATATTTTTAAAATTACATAATGTTCCATTGGGTAACTCTACTACAGTTTTTTAATCAATCCAGTCCTGTCAAGTGTCACTTTGATTGGTTTGAATTTCATTATAATTAAGTGTTGCAGTGATCTTCTGAAATATACCATTGAAAATTTTTTGTAGGAACAAAAAGATAAACAGCTGAGGAATAAGCTTTATGTCTTCATTTTACAAGGAACAATGTGGAGCACATTATGTTCTGGGTTCCTAAGAGGAATTGACAAGCAGAAATTAGGAGGGAAAAGGGGAAGGAGAAGGCTAGAGGGAGAGATGTTTGGGTGTCACCTGCCCCCCTTCAGTGATGCCAGCAGGGGAGTAGGAACCCCCTGCCATGCCACACCTCCCCTGTAACCTTCTTCTCTTCTTGTTTCAGAGAGTGAATAAGAAGATGATGTCCTCCAGAAAACTAGGCCATTGGAACCATGCAGTCATAACTGTAGCATCCAAATTCCAATAAAATAAGCAGCATGCAATTTCTGGTTGCCGTCTCTCACTCTTGGTGCCGGGGAATCTTGAATTTCAGAACCAGGGATGCGATGTATAAAATCCAGCAGTCCTTCCTGCAGTTGCTCTCTTTGTATTTAGCCACAACCCAGGTCTCAGGTAAAAGTGTTCCATTGCTCTGATTCTTTCTTGCAGTCTATATGAAAAGTGACATTTTAAAAAGTTACTTTCAGAATATCTGCTTCATATCTGTGAAATAATTCAGGAAACAGAAGATATAGAACAAATGATAGGAAGTTGCCAACTTTGAAGAATCCCTAACATGTCCAGTATAGTGGAGCCTCGTTTCCTGGATGGTTTCTACATGGAAGTAGTTGTAGGTCACTTCTCCACAGGGCCATTCCCCTCCTTCTCTGTATCTTATCATTGCTCAGTTTTTCTTTCCCTACACATCCC
>NW_004955413.1:6937460-6944532 GCF_000276665.1 Chinchilla lanigera | reverse complement strand
ACTGAAAGTGAATGAAGGGAAGATAATAGTCTCAGTGTATAGAAATCTAATGTGAGCAATCTATAGATTTGTATCTGTCAAAGTGGACTTGAAAACTCCAAGTGTAAGAGGAGAAAAAAGCCACCCTGTAAGGTTCTAGAAATCAGCTGAGTAGGAACATAATGATTATGAATTCATATGCACCTAGTACATTTTATAAAACACTATCACACCACAGGAACTGATGTGCTACAAAACAGCTTATCATATTGGCAAAATTTAATACCATACGCCTCCCAATGGACAGAGCACCCAAATGAGAAGTAGACAAACAAAACAAAAGATTCATCAGTGTTAAACTGTGCTGCAGGTCAAAGGTTCTTAAGAGACATTTACAGAACTTTCTGTGCAATACCTACCTAAACGTTGTTCTTCACCTCTGTCTACGGAAGCTTCTCTAGCATAAGCCATGTTAGGTCACTCAAGTCCTAGGAAACACACAAAATGTTGACATCTTATTGTGTACCTTTTCTTATCACAGTGGAATAGAACTAGAAGTCAGCAATGAAGGAAATTTTAGAAATGATGCGAAACATAAAACTGCAACAACATACTTCTGAGTGAACAATGAGTTGGCAAAGAAATCATAACACAAAATGAAAGATTTCTCAAAAGATTTCAGAATGGAGACACAGTGTGCCCATATTCAAGCAGTACAGAAAAATCAGTACTAAAAGAGAAATGTATACCACTCGCGGCACAGGGGAAAAATAGAAATATTTGAAATAAATAACCTAAAAATGCATCTCAAAGAGCCAGAGTAGCACTAGGTAGAAATAAAAGCCACTGCCTGCAGGCAAGTTCCTGGAGAGAGAACATGGCAGTAGACTAGGATCCTCTTCCCAGTGGGACACACTTTAATTTTGGCTAGCATTATTTACAGCCTGTAGGCTACTGTAGCCAGTAGGCTTGCTCCTACTGAATCCCCAGACTACAGCTCCTTGCAGCTCTGAGGCTCTGGTGCAAATTAGTGAAGCATTAGTCTTCACCAACACTCACAAAAACTGCTTTCAAAGTACTGCATTTACCAACACTCAAAAAAATAAGGCAGCATAATGTAGAACGTGACTCCATTTACTGAGGGTAAGATGTGGTCATAGGGACATTATTTTAACTTGCAACTCAGAGCCGGGCTGGTTAAACCTTACCATGGACACATCTTAAATGTCCATACCCTTGTGCCAGTGCTTGTGGCTGAGCCTCAGACACACCAGTGTCAGGCAGAGACACACAGCCTCAGTCCATCAGACTCATTCTATCTCTTGTTATCTGTGATTTATGATAGTGGTCTTGCTCCACAAGCTCTTCCAGGCAGTCAAACAAAGCTGTGCCTGGGTTCCCGATGTTGCACTGCTCTTGGTGGGCTGTGGTTTCAGGTATGGCAGTATCATGGCATCATGGACACAATTCTGGAACAGCAGCTATGCCTACACCTCCAAGATGATTCTCCCCCAGGAAGATCAGAATTGGCACTGTTGGGTCACAGGCTGGTGATTGGATGAGGGGCCTGTGCCCTCTCTGGCCCAGGGACTGGCTTGCTGAGAAAGACTACCATTCCAGGTACTCTCCCAATTCAACTAGAACCCACCAACTGCCAAGTGGGGGCAAAGCAGGCTTATATTACTTTCTACTGGTGAGACAGAGACCACATACTGACTGTGATCCTTAGCAAGGCTCTCCCTGGGCCGCCCTCCAGTGCTGACAATGCCAAAGTGGTCACAGGCTCAGCAAAGCAAGCAGCCAGCTTGAAGGCTACTAGTGGCTCCTTCCATGGAGCCAGTTATTAGGGACCCCTGCAGTGGATCACAGTCTCCTCTCAAGTGTTATGGCACACAGTGAGAGAAAAAAGACAGAGATACAGAATGCAAAGTAACGGGGATCTGGGATGACCAGTTGTTCACAGGAAGCAAAAGGCCACAAGGTAGCCAGAACCTGGACATTTGTTGCTTGAGGAAAATGGTGAGGGGATTATCAGATGACTTGAAAGGCACTGGTAGTCTTATGCTAAGGAGGGTCTTTGTGTTGATGAAGACAGTGGGGAGAGATGATGGGGTACAGGGAGTTTGTCCTTTCCCAAAGGCAAACCCCCTTTTTTATTACTACTCAGTTCTCAAGGAACCAGGATGTTTTCAGCTGATGTAATCTTGCCCTAGGTGGTCACAGCATCACAAGACCACCAAACTTCAGCTGTGACCAGAAGAAAACAAGAAGTTTGTGCGTTCCAATTTGGCTCAAAGAGCAGGACAAGGATGGCCTCAGACATCCCCTAGACTCAATTTATAATCTATGGTCCCTAATCTAGAAAGCTGCTTGAAGATTTCAAACGTTAGAATAAATACTTAATCCTTCATTGTACAGATGCTGCTATAAACCAATAAACATGAAATATTTTCAAGGAACCCTGGCCTCATACATTGGTTAAAATACAGGTCACAAAGTTCCTGAGACTGTTTGTCCATGACACTTCCATGGACAACTTCACTGAGCTGGCTTAATGAAACTAAATTGGCTTTAAGAGAGCAAAGAGTATTGATTCAATACTCTAACAGAAAATCAAAATGGGCAGATGGAGCCAGTTTCTTAAAATCAAACCAAAATGCTTGAAAAAAAATATTTTCAGTAAATTAAAGCGATATGGAAGCTATCAGCATCAGAATAGACCAAACAGAAGAGAGAATTATTGAGCTTGAAGACAGGATATCTGAAAATACAGAGGAGGAAAAGAAAAAAGAAGGAAGAAAGTATATGGGGACATTGGGACAGCAATCAAAGCAAGTATTCTGGAGACTGGAATTCAAGTAAGACTTCAGAACTCCAAAGGGATAGAAAGCTGTTGCAGCGATCACAATTGAAAAATGTCAGTCTCACATATGCATACAAACATCCAAGTATGAGAACATAAAACATCAACAGTCAGATAGAACTCTCACACAAGTGCAAAGCATATAATATTGCAATGAACCCTCAAGGTGAGGACAAAGAGGAGATTTTCAAGGCATGAAGGGAAAAGACATAAAACATACATAAGGGAGCCCCAACATGCCTTCTGCAAGACTTCTTCAAAGAAAATACTCAGAACAAGATGGAATTTTCCTAGTACTAAAGGGAAAAGCTGCTCACCAAGAACCTTGTTCCCAGCAAAGGTGTCATTGAGAAATCAAAAAAGGTAAAGACATCTCCACACAAAAGCTGAATGATAACACCTCCCCTAAATCTGTCTTAAAGGAAGTTGAATAGGGAGTTCTTCAAACTGAGAACCATTAATGACCAAGGAAAAACCAGCTGAAACTAATAAACTCACTGCAATAGTATCTATATGGACAAGTTGTGAAGGTTTTGCATCTTATAATCACAGGGATCCATCATATCATCATCAAAGTAAAATTAAAGATGAGCACATGAATCTGTTAAGATAGACAACAAAGAAAGATGTAAATAGACATCTATACGTTAAAATGTGGGAAAGAATGGAGGGCAGTTACAATGCTTTATCACTATATTTTGTTTTTCTTCTTGTGTCTTCTCTTTATGATCAGTTCATGTTATTATCACTTCAAAATAGCTTGTTATAATCTAGTTTTGTAAATCTCACTACAACTACAAAACAAATATTTGTAACTGAAAAACCCAATATAATAAGGAAGGAATCAAAACACAATACTAGCCTAAGTCATTTAACCATAAAGGAAAACTATAAAGAAAGAAACTACAGGAAAACTAGAAAAGAAATTATATAATGGTTTTAATAAGACCTTACACATTTATAATTACTCTGCATATAAATAAAGGAAATTCTCTGGTGAGATGATGATGATGATAGATAGGTAGATAGATAGATAGATTATAGATAGTAGATAGACTAAAGAATAAAATAAAACAAAATCCAAGTATATGTTGCTTAGAAGAAACTCACTTGACCTCTAAAGATGCGTAGACTGAAACTGAAGCAATGGGAAAGACCCTTGTCATTAATCTATTCATGTTTGCCTTTTAACTGATCTAATAGATAATGATCTCCACCAGTGACAAACCAACAGCCCCAGTGATCACTTGGACCCTGATGTGCTCATAGGTTCTCTTTGTACATGTAGAGATCCTCCCTCTTATGCTTCTGCTGAAGTTTTTGCACGGTTAATAGCTCACAATGAGGATCACATTTCACTGGACACATTGAGGGAATTTAAACTGTATCCAAACCATAGCAGAAGACATCACCAGAATAGCTATGATCTCCACAACCTGTGTCAAGTTCCAAAAGTTTATTTCAACATTTTTAGTCCTGCCTAGGTTCAAAAGCCAAACTGGTGTCTATGCCAGATATCTTGACAGAAAATGGACAGGATCCAATAAAGGAGGCTCTGGCAGGAAAGGTTCCAATGCGAAGGGAATAATCAGTTCTCTCAGACCCAGGGCCTCTAGTTCCCCTCCATCTTGGAACTTATGCTCTAGAGATACTGAAAAGTACTGAAAAATAATTTAGGTGCATCATATCCAATAAGAGGAGTTTGTAACATAAAAAATATTGCTCACCTTTCATGTACACTATGGAAAAAAAGAAAGATCTTGAGTATCTCAAGAATACAAAAGGAGATATATTAATTATTGCCATGCCAAGTTTTCTAAAATATTGAACAAAAAGATCTCCTTTTATCTGTACATTTCTGCATTTTTAAATGTTTTGTGTGTGATATTTTTCAACTATAGATGGCATTGCCAAATGAATGGATCGTTTAATTGATCTATTTAATTTTTTTAAAAAATAGTGCTAATATAAGTTAAATATTCTCTTTCGGAAGTATAAAAATGAACTGGAATGATTTAAGGTCAAGATACTTGTGTAGGTCTTGATTACTAAAACTACTTTCAGTTTTGGTTCCATAAACATGCCCATTTCTTCTACTTATCAGCTTTCACGATTATAGGAGCACAATATTTTTATTCCTCCTGGGATTTTACATCTCTGATAGATATTAAAATTACAGAACTATGAGGTCAATGCAAGAAGAGTGTATCAGTCAGTGTTTTACTAGAGAAACAGATATAACACAAGATATACAAACGTATAAGAAATTTCAGGATCAACTTATAATGGTCACCCACAGAGTTGGATGAGGAAGAGTGCAGTGGGTGCCTGCACACTGGAGATAGAAGGTTTTAGTCCAAGGTCTGGAGCTCACGGCAGTATCCATGCCAGTCAGTATCAGGAAGCCCATTGGTCTGTGATGGAAGCTGAGGAATCTGCAGTGGAAGCCAAAGAGTCTGAGCTTCAAGCCAGCAGATGCCATGTAAGCTAAAGGTAAAGACTGTAAGATAAGCTCCACTGAAGAACAGAAGCCAGTCCTTCCTTCTTTACTTCCACTTTATAAATCAGAGGATAAGCTGTGCTAGAGTGAGTTCTTCACACCCTAGGGTGTAGAAGAGTCATGCCAGGGTGGATCCTCTACCCCCCACGGCATAGAATTGCTGAGCAGATTTAGTTAACCTTCTAAACTTCTCAAATTTACACAATCAATCAACCATTGCAAAGAAACATGGAAGTAGAAATACATTGTCTACTACTTCATGCATATCAAACACAATAATGAGAAAACTAGAATAAGTTACACTCCCAAAATATATATACTTTACATATGTGTCACTGAGGGCAATTGAAAAACATTAAGTGCACAGAGGATACTCTCAGCTCGCTTGCTTTCTGCCCAAAAGAGGAACAGCAATTCTTACTGCTTCTTCCCAAAGGGAATACAAACACTTTAACCGTCCTTATTTTTTTAAAGTAGGAGATAAATTCCACATGGAACAAGTCCTCCCTATGATGAAAAATAATAATGTGGACACATTTTCAGTAAGCTAAAAATCACATTATATGCCATATTAAGTCACTGTACTATGAATAATACATACTTTACAAATTCAAGCAACTATGAATACAGAACTCTCAATAAGAAGAAAATAAGGAAAACAATTATATATATTTTATAGTACCTAAATTTATTTATACATCTAAAAAGTTCTACAAAGAGCTATTACAACTGATAACAGGTCCAGTAAACACAAAAAGTATACTGCAAATACAAAACTGTACACCAATAAAGTATAGCACATCATTTTTACATATTCATAATGAATTTCCTGAAAAAGAAAACAAGGCAACCCACTCAAACAAGTTGCAAACAATAAAATAAATAACATAAAATAAAAATAGGAATATTTTATGTAACCAGGGAAATGGAAGATCTCCATGATGAATGTTATAAAATGATGAAAGAAATTGACCCTTCAAAATGGAAAAATATCCCAGGTTCACAGATTGGAAAAAATACTATCACTAAAATGCACATTTATGTATAGATACAACATAACCTTAAACAAAATGCTAAGAACATTTTTGGAAGAAACAAACAAACAAACAAAAAAAACCCAAAATTCATATAGAACAACAAATGATTCTGCTCTCAAGAGCCAAGAATTCTTGTGTGTTAAGAACAAAGCTGGAAGCATCACAATATTAGACCCCAGAGAGTACTTCAAAGAAATAGTAACCCAAACAGTGTGGTACTTCATAAAATTGGACACATACAACACTGGAGTATAGTAGAAAACCTAGAAAGTAATCCATATACTTAGAGCCAAATTACTTTCGACAAAGACACTAAGAACATATATTGGAGAACACATATTCTCTTCAGTAAATGTTGCTGGGAATACTGTACATATATATGTGAAAAAGTGAACTAGACTTCTGCCTGTCATCATATACAAAAATATACTTAAAATGGATCAAAAACCTTAATGTCAGATCTGAAACTTCCTATGAATGTAATAGAGGAACACATAGGAAAAGGCTTGATGATATTGGTAGTAAAAGCTTTTTGGATAAGACCCCCAAAGCAAGGCAACAAAAGCAAAGATAGATAAACGGAATTATATCAAACTTAGGTGCATCTGCACAGTAAACAATCAAGACAGTAAAGAAGAAACCTGCCAAATGGCAAACTACTACCCCAACAAGGGATTCATATCCACAATATAA